>NC_072731.1:60346000-60646000 GCF_026930045.1 Uloborus diversus | reverse complement strand
TTACTCTGTCAAAAACTTCGTCTTGATTTGGTTCTCCTTCAGTACTTTCTGATTTTTCTCAAACATTGTTTTCACTTTCCAAATAACTTGTCTGTGCATTTTTTTCTACCACACCTCACCTTAGCGTGTATTTCTTATAGCACTAGTTGCTGCAATGACACACTATATTTTCTTGCAGCGTTTTTCAATATTGCGTATTTCAGCAGCTTCACGAACTCGTTTTTGTCGGAGAACATAATTTTTCTCTTGATTCCTTTTGAAAACTACATATTCGTTTGTTAAAACTGTCCCCAAGATGCCTTTAATTGCCCACTAAAACTTTCTGAACTCAGTTTAGAAATATCCATTGCTTAAACAGTTATTGTCACAGAAAAACATGAAACAAAAAGTTTTTGGAACTGTGGAATATTTTTACTCGAAAACAATTACTTTGATAGCAGACGATGAATAACCTTGAACAGTGGTGGAGCAAGGGGGGAGGTTGGGGGGGCGGATGAAAAATAACCCTATAGCCACTGGTTTTAACATGAATGCAAATTTTAATACAGTAGCTTATGCATATGAAAGGGCTGTTTTGATCAACAAATCCCTTCATATGGTATTTTTGATCAAAAAGTCCCCTTCATAAAGTATTTTTGATCAAAAAGTCCCCTTCATAAGGTGTTTTTGATCAAAAAGTCCCCTTCACAATGTTTTTTTGATCGATAAAACCCATTCAGAAGGTTTTTTCATCCAAAAAACCCCTTCAAAATGTATTTTTGATTGAAAAAAAAACCCTCCAGAAGGTTATTGCTGACTGCGCTGGTGACCTTGAAAAATATTGATTTACACAAAGGATTTTACACTTTAAAATCGTTTGGTTTCATTAAGAGTTATTAATTTTTGTACACTTTTTAGTAACTAGAATGATAAACAAAAAACGTCGGAAATATCTCACGTAAAAATTGCGGAAATAGCCAGAGCGGCTTTCATGACGTAACTATTACATTAATCGACTTTCTAGGCCCCAAAAACTTCAATTCAAAACTAAAATTAAATTTATAGGTACGCACGTTGCGAAAAACGTAATGAGCAAGTGAACCAAAATGGCCGCTATCTTTGAGGTCCTGTAAAATTACTTCGCGCAGGATTGAACATGTCTACCCAAGATATTCTCACATTAGAACACCTAGAGATCAAGATTCTAAAGAGAAAATCTCTGGACCTAAAAATTTTTACGGACATACATTGTGGGGCCTGGAATATAACTGGTCTGAGCACATTTTTACTACGTAGGTCAGTCAGAAAGTTAGTTGCACTACTTTGTATATATGTTTCGTCTGAGACTATTTTGATGACACTGTGCCGCAACACTTTAAACAAGTACCTTATCGTCGGCGTTTTAGCCGACTGGTGGCGCGATGGTTAGGCGCTGGCCTTCTAGACCTGGGTAGCCAGTCGTTGGATTTTCCAGAGGCAGAAAATCTTCAGCGCCCATGTCGTATGATTATGCGGCATGTAAAAGATCCCTTGGGCATTCTTTTGGTTTAGAATGTCCCTCGGCTAAATTAAATTTCTAGTGCAATTTCACGTCAAATAAGAGCCCAGGTGCCTCCATCTGGTGGAAACTGGGCGTCAAAAACACTGCAGTGTCATGCATCAGTGCCTTAATGCTGACACATGAAAGACTGATGCATTACTCGGGACCGCACTAGGTCTGATTATGGCCCAGACGCCTCTTGAGGTGGATCTCTTATGCAGCCCCATTGGAAAGGAAAAAAAAAAAACCTTAATCGTGTGACGTAGCGGCTTCCCCGAGCAAGTTTAATTTTTCCGATAATCAGTCGCAAACATGTATCAATAGCTTCGAGTAGCGTCCAAATTGGAAATGCGCGCAGTGATTCGTTTTTTTTTTCATGAGCAAAAAGTGAAACTGCACTGAAATTTATGGGCAGTTGTGTGAAGTGTACAGCGAAAATGCAATGTGAATGGACATACAGATACTGACGACGCTCAGCGCGAGGGAAGGCTAAGTTTAGGTATGAAGTGTGGGATCATCCTCCTTATTAGCCACCTAGACCTTTCATCTCCTGACTTGCATGTTTAGGTTACACGTTAGGTTACCTTAGTTACATGTTGTCCCATGAAACAAGAAATTTCAATGCGACGATACCGTTTGGATGACGAAGTGAAAGCTGCAACCCAACAATGGATATCGGACATTATACGGGATTTCTCTGCAGAAGGTATCGAAAGATTTGACCCACACCTTGACAAATGCTTAGATAAGGGAGGTGGATACGTTGAGAAGTAGATTTTTAATGGAACATTAAGATATCAATAAAGTTATTGTAAAATTTTTATCCTTTTTTTTGTTTTTTGTTTTTCCGAGCAATGCAACCAACTTTTTGACTGACCCTCGTATGTTGTTGAATTAAATAATTGTGCTTTTTCAATGAGGATAATACGTCACTATGATCATGTATGACGAAACAATTTTCAAGGTGAATTTTATAAAATAGCATTAAGTTGGTTGTAAAAAACTACTCGATAATTTTCAATTACAAAAAAAGTTTTTTCTCTTTAATATACAAAGAAAACAAGCAGTTCGTCTTCCATCTAAATTAAACGAGTCTATTTAAATAACATACCGAAATGGAATTTTTAATTGTTTTTCGATTTTGCCTCAATGGAACGATAGACTCCCACAATCAATTTTTATCCTCAAATCTATTTTTAAAAAGTTAAATAAGCTATTGAAATAAAAAATATTTTATGTGATGAGAAAGCAAGTAATTTTATACAAAAACGATATCACATTAATTCTCTCACACTAGCATTGAGTTTCAATACATTCCATCTATTGAAACTCAAATCTATTGAAGTAAATTGTTGCAAAAATTGGTCCAATTTCTTTTTCTTTTTTTTTTTCTATTTGGAAAAAGCAGAAGACATCAAATAAGGAAAAAATGATTTCTTTGCAACAAGAAGTTCCGTTCAGAAATAAACGAGCCTACTTTCCCGTATACCAATTGACTTTCTAGTATCTGATCAAATTTCTTAAAATTAGCTGAAGTCGCAAATTATTAATACTATAATTTTTTAAATATTTTAAGCCGATTTCTAGAAGCAACATATGCCTCGCTCATCTAAATAATTAGATAAGTAAAAAATAAATAAGCGAACGAATAAAGTAGCAGCACCTTTTAAACAAAGCAGCTAATACATTTTATTCCATTAAAAAAAATCTTTAGCCGCTTTGAAAAACAAAGGAAAAATAATTCGCAACTCCAGAGCTCGGAATACGCTACTTTGCGGTGATCCATAAAATTGCCGAAAAAGGTAAAACATTGCGTTCCACGTGTACCATTTTGAGCAAAACAAGCAGTTTGTTATGTGTATTTTTTTTACTTGCGTGATTCATCATTTGGAATCGTCATCCGCAACAACGTAACATCAAAAATATCTGCTAAAAAACTGTGAGTACACATTTTGTTTATCTTGTTCTGAGTGAAATTGAATAATTATTAGTTTTTCATTTCGATGAAAAAAAGCGAACTTAATAACATCGGCTGGACACTAGAGCCATGCTGAAAAATTACTGCTTTTTCCTTGACCTAATTCCAAATAATTGATTTAAATAACCTTATTACTACATCATCTTAAGAACCTCAATGTTAAGAATTCACCATAAGAATTTGAACAATAAAAATAAAAGCTTGGAATTTTTATCGCTAAAATATTGCGCCAAGCCTAACTTGATTGCTATGCAAAAGTTGCCATTATCGGTGGAAGAGTTTCACCAAAAATTTGTTGGTTTATTTCAGCGATTCCCGAAGTGTGTTCCGCGGAACCCTTGGGTTCTGCCGAAGGATAAGTAGAGTTCCTCCACAGTCGTCAAAATCTCCCCCCCCCCCTCCCCCACCAAAAAAAAAAATCGATCTTAGTTTTCGTCGAAATTAGAAAGTCGATCGTTAGTTAATTCAGGTTGCCGACCGCTGAGTTAAATCATTTCCATGACGAATGAATTAAATGCTTGAAGACTTAAAACAGAACTGCCATTACATAATCCGCGAGCATTTTGTAGATGATTTTACACAGCATAGCGTGACAGAATTTTATGATTTTGTTGAGAAATAGAAACATATGAAACAGAGAGAATTAAAATAAACCCGATTCGAAAAAGTAACTAATTACATAAATAAAACAATTTGCGCCAGCTAAATAAAACAATGAAATATCATCTTCCTCTTTTGATATTCAATCATATAGTCATAGAGTATTAAATAGTACTCCTGACAGTCATACGGTCACGTATGTGCACTATGTGACAAAAATGTCATCAAATGTCGGAAATGTCACGAAACTGGACATAATAAGTACCAATGTATAGAAAACAACAGTACAAAATTAAAATGTTGTTCGAAGTGAACCAAAAATATATGAATATCGAATTCAACATCGTGAAAATGGCTGCTTCAAAACAATATTCAACTTACTATGCGCTTTGCATTAATTTCTTACTTTCGTAATACTTTTTGGTTTCTCATCTATTTCTACATGGGTCAGAATAACCAAAAGACTTTAAAAAACCTTTTTAAAAGACTGAAGAACAAAAAAATCTTACGTACGAATAAAAATGTCTGTCATTTACTAAGCTTAGAAGTAATGTATACGTTACGGCATGCGTTTGTTTTACCTTTTTTCATCCGCCATTAGAGAGTGGTTGCAGCGACCCCATAGTTTGTTGGAATTGCGAATTAAAATTAATAAGCTCATTAAAATAAATACATCATATAAAAAAATCGTTTTCTTCCCCTGTTGCGAAATTTTTTTTAAATGAATTAATGTCATTTCAAAAATAAATAAAAAGAATTCGCAACTCCAGCGCTCGAATACGCTACCTTGCGGAAATTTACAAAACTGCCGGAAAAACTAAAACTTTGCCACGTTGCGTTCCATGTGTATCTGTTGACGTAAACACAGGCAGTTTGTTCTGAGTATTTATTAACGCAATCGATGTGTCTTAGTTCGATTTCTGTAGCTTCTCAGAATAATGTTAGTTTTCCTTATTTCCTTCTAAAATGTGAGTTGATTGAGCAATGGTTAAAGCGAAAACTCTGGATTAACAAACTTGGATAACGTTATACAAGGTAAAAAAAATTATTTTTTTGTTTGAATTTGTAAGACTATGGTTTTTTTTAAATCTTAAATTAATTTAACTGACCATATTTTACAGCAGCATTCAGTTGGAATGGACAGTATGCAAAATATTTTCTTGAATATATTATCGTAGAACAAAATGAAAAATGTTTAACCGAGAAAGAATTTACTTTATTCGGAACTCCAGCGCTCGAATACGCTACCTTGCGGTGATTTACAAAACTGCAAATGAAGCGTTCCACGTGTGTCTGTTGACGTAAACACAGGCAGTTTGTTCTGAGTATTTATTAACGCAATCGATGTGTCTTAGTTTGCTTTCAGCTACAGAAATTAATTCGTCACTTAGTAGTATTCTCGAGCTTCTCAAAATAATGTTAGTTTTCACTATTTCCTTAATAATTGGTAAAAGCGAAAATACTGGATTAACAAACTTGGATAACGTTATACAAGGTAAAAAATTTTATTGTTTTGTATGAATTTGTAAGTATATGGGTTTTTTTTTAATCTTAAATTAATTAAACTTACCATATTTTACAGCAGCATTTAGTTGGAATGGACAGTATGCAAAATATTTTCTTGAATATATTATCATAGAACAAAATGAAAAATGTTTAACCGAGAAAGAATTTACTTTATTCCTTTTATTCTCAGCTGAAAGGTATCGCCAAATTTGTTTAGGGTTATAGTTTTGGTATTGTGCGAGCAAAGTAGCCTTGGCGAGATTTCGCGTTTTTAGTTAAACCATTTTTAATTTTTATCATGAATGGAATAAAATGGTAGTAAGATTACAGAATTCGATAAGTAAAAAGAAATAATTGTCAATCAACTAAAAAGAAAACTACCACCATATATCCGTGAGAATTTTGTTGATGATTTGCATAACATGACACAATTAAATCGTAACTCAGAAATTAGAAAAATCGAAACAGAAAATTTTTAAATTAACCGATTCGGGAATTCAAGAGAAATAACTCAGCTACAAATGGAAAACAAGTGCTAGCCAAAGCAAAGCAAAGAAGTATCATCTTCTTTTGGTAATAATTTGTAATTTCATATTAAATTTTCTAGCATTAATTGTTATTCTTGTCAGGCCACAATTATTATTTAGTTTTATCAAGAATTGATAAATATCGAATTCAACATCGTGAAAATGGCTGCTTAGAACTATGAACTACGTACTTTGCATTAATGTTTGACGTTTAGTAATGCTTCTTGAATTCTCATTTCTTTCTACGTGGGTCAGAATATCAACAAGACTTTGGAAATTAATTTAAAAAGAATAAAGCGAAAAAATCATACGTCCGAACAAAAATCACAACACTTTTAGCATTTTCTTCGTTACCATGTGCGTTTGTTTTAGTTTTCAATTCCGCCATTAGACAGTGACTTCAGTGCCCCCTATAGTTCGTTGGAGTTGCGAATTCCTTTTATTCTCAGCTGAAAGGTTTCGCCAAATTTGTTAAGGGATATAGTTTTAGTATTGTGCGAGCAAAGTAACCTTGGCGAGATTTCGCGTTTTTAGTTAAACCATTTTTAATTTTTATCATGAGTGGAATAAGGTAGTAAGATTACAGAATTCGATAAGTTAAAATAAATAGTGGTCATTCAACTGAAAAGAAAACTACTACCATATATCCGTGAGAATTTCGTTGATGATTTGCATAAAATAACATAATTAAATCGTAACTCAGAAATTAGAAACATCGAAACAGAAAAATTTTAAATTAACCGATTCGTGAATTTGAGAGAAATAACTCAGCTACAAATGCAAAACAATAAGCGCTAGCCAAGCAAGACAAAGAAGTATCATCTTCTTTTGATAATAATTCGTAATGTCATATCAAATTTTCTAGCGTTAATTGTTATTCTAGTCAGGCCACAATCTTTATAATCTAGCCACAATCCTTATATATTATTTCTGTAGCCTGTTTTTGCTTTCTACGCCGGATTTTCCTCAATTCTTGATCGATTTCTTAGATTTACACCTTATTTTAAAGCTTACGGTGCTGGTTACTGACGAAAAGTTGACCCACGGTCTAAAAATTGTTTTTTTCAGCCGAAAAACCTGTTTTAAAGAACCAGAATGAGGTTTTCGGTTAAACTTATAACTTTAACTTGCACTATGACCGACAGAGCTGAATAGCTTGATCGGCAGAGCGTTCTCCTCGTAACCAGGAGAATACGTGTTCGGGCCCACGTTCGCACAATCTGCATCAAAGAATTAGAGAAATGTCGCGCATTATATGAACACTTAATTAAGTAAATAACATGTATGAGGGCATAGATTAAATGAGAAGAAAACGCTCCTTGCTGTTATGAAAACGTGATGCAACATGGGGATAAATTAATTCTAAATTCCAAGGCTTTTTTTTTTTTTTTTAAAGCTTCGGCTCCGGTAAGGAAATTAAAGCATAATGTAAGCAAAAATATAAGTATCAGGTTTAAGATTTCAGACTACAGTGGAATTGTTTTTTGTTCCGAAAAAAATAATAAATCGTATATTGAAATATAGATTCCTCTAATGAGTTTTTGACTCTTTGTACAAATAAAAAAATACTACCTCAATTTGAAGGGTAAAATATGTATTTTTTCTTCTTTTTACAAAAAAAAAAAAGCTTATCACATTTTTACTACATTTGAAAAGCTACGCTTAAAAAAGAGCATAGTTCAACTTATTTTGTATTTTAACCGTGCTGTTAAATGATGAACACGTGCTGCCATCTAAGTCACAACGGTTCAAGCAGCCTGCGGTAACTAATTGTAAAAATTTTCAAAAATAAAAACATTTCTCTTCAATATTTTATCTTAGAAATTATTCCCCTCTCATTTTAAAACTTATCAGGCTGGCTAATGACAAAAAGAGACTTACGGTCGAAAAATCGAGTTTTCGAAAACGCCCCTTGCTGCTTCAAAACCTTGATTTACCTAAAGGAAATCCTTTTTGTGCAGAAAACCATTTTCATTGTATGCTGAAATGTAGATGTTTCTAATAGCAGTGTTCGACCTTTTGTACAAATGAAAAAATACTACGCCAAATTAAAACTACGAGTTTCACCCAGTAAGCCTTTAATTTTTTATTCGCGCGAATAGAATATAAAGCATTAAAATTATTATTAACTTCATTAGCAAGAAATCATTTTCTACTCCTCTGCTTTCTGCTGAAAAAAAAATACATTTTGTCTACGTTCGAAAAATTACACTTAAAAAACGGACTCAGTTCAACTGGTTTTGGTTTTGAATTTTAAGTGTTCGATTAAAAGAGAAACATGTGCGGGCATTTAAGACGTAACGGTTAAAGCGACCTTCTATGTGAAATAATTCAATATTCAAAGATAAAAACACTTATTTTCAATCTAATTTATTACTTCTCTAGAATGTTTATTTCAATCGCTACGTGAGATCTTCGTCATTCTTTAACCAAATTCCATGCTTTACGGATAATTTTAAATCGTATCATGCTGGTTAATGACAAAACATAGAAGCATGATCTTATTATTTTTTTTTCGGCAAAAAGTTTGTTGCTGTTTTTTACAACACATTCCTTCAATGAATAGCTTTCGAAAAGGAAGGCGCAATTGCTAGGTTTGTTGTGGTGTCGGGCTGTTAATCAGAATGGCGTCAATTCGAATCCGTGCCAATAAATATCTCTTTAATGTTTCTTTTTTTGCTGTCAGATGCTCCACATGGGCAGGACTGTTTGCCACAACCTGTTTTTTCACATGCACAATTATTGCTTTTTCGCGAGTCACTACTCAGCCACTTTTAATGATATTTATGTTTGCATTGAAAATATGTACGACCAAAAGGTGAGTGATGATCAAATTATCACAACTTTGTATTTAAGGAGGTTTTGTTACTGATGCCTTTAAATTACATGCCTTCTTTTCTGCGCTTACTTTTTTTCGGTTCTTCTTTTGAAATTTTTAAAGAGCGAAATGCCTTATGAAACGATTCGAAGCACAGTGCGGAGTCCCGCACGGGTCGACTAGTTTTATTTATTTTTTACTTTTTTTTTTTTTTTTTTTTTGGTTTTTCGCGATATTTTTAAGATGCATTAAGCCTTGTTTCGTGCTTTTTTCTTCGTTTTCTGACTTTTGTTGGGAAAATAGGCTAAAAAGGAAAACAATTTCGGTCACATAAAAAAATGCTCTTGTTCTGAAACTCTATATTAACCATGGTTAAGAAGAAAAAAAACGAGAGAGAGAGAGAGAGAAGGAGAAGACGTCAAAGCTACATATTGCGCTTTTTTGTCTTAAGATTCTCTTTTATACCAAATTTCATCTATCAACAACTCCGAAATTTATTATTCATCACACTTAAATTACATGCTCTTTTTTCGTTTGTCACTTCAACGTAGTTTTGTAAGATAGAAAAACAAGATTCTGGTGTAGAAATAAACCAAAGTGTTTTTATAAATATAGGATTTTTCTTTTAAGAATATTAAAACTAGTGATGTTTCGAATATCCGTATCCGTATCCGCGGATATCCGAGGGAAATAAAGATCTGTATCCGTATCCATATCCGTTACTTTTTTAACGGATCTTAAACGGATCATTTCTATTCTAAATTTTTAAAAATTTTTGACTAAAAGAATCTTAAATTCCGTTTAAATTAGGTTTTATTCCCTATTTAAATTATAAGGTATCATTTCAGAAGCCAATTTGTCCCCCCCCCCCGTTGCAAAAAGGAAGGAGAAATAAGTTTTAAAAGTATGTATCGGTGTATCTTTTTTGTGGCATCGTAGCTCCTAAACAGATGAACCGATTTTGATAGTTCATTTTTCGTTCAAAAGGTGACTTGATCGAAAGTGTTCTTAGCTTGCCCTCGTTTTAGTAGAACTTAATTTACCGGAGATATTAATTTAAAACCGATTTAACGTTTTTAACTGTTATGGTAGTAAAAATTTACCCGTACGTTAAAAATGTTGGCCCTAGTTGAAAGAACGACGTTTTCTGCATTTGATATTTATTTGAAAGTTTCAACTTATATACAGTAGGAGCTATAATCTTGTTAAGTAAATTTTAAATGCAATTCTAAGCCGTTATACGCGTGATTGGTAGTGATTTCACAGTCGGAAGATAAGGAGAAAAAGCTCAATGATTTAAAATATTTACCTGCTGTCAGTTCATATTTGTTAACAAGTGTGTGTTCTGACCCGCGAAATTCATCTTAATATGAGTTCGGCTCCCTGGGATATGTTTTTTTTTTATTTAATTATTTTTATTTATTTATTTTTAATTTAATATTAGTTTTTGTTATTGATTTGGGGTTTCTGTTATTCTTCATTTTTGTTTTTCTCGACATCCTTTGAAAAAAGTGAGACTAAATTCTCTATTTACTGTTTGTAAAGGTGTTCCCGGCTCTGTATTTCGTCGATCGGAGAAGTTCGGTGGAATGGGTCAGCGCTGCATTTATGCTGAAATAAAATAGGAAAAATTATTTCTAGCCTGTCCAGTAGCAGCTTTACACTCTTGCTCCTGTATCCTATATCTGCCCAGTAAGAAATAATTTTTCACATTCCATCTAAGCATTAATGCATCGCTGATCTATTCCTTCCAACTCTCCCTCAATTTTAACGGAGATTTCTATAAAGAGTAAATCATAGTCTTGATTATATTTTTGCCGCAGTTGACATTTTTTGAAGAAACTGCCATTATTCTGACGGGAATACATTCCGTAACAAATTTTTTACTTGGATAGTTAAATTGGGTAAAAAAAGAAAAGAGATCCGTATCCGTATCCGCGGATCTTAACACTAATGATCCGGATCCGGATCCGTATCCGCGGATCTACTTTTTTAACGATCTGGCATATCACTAATTAAAACCACATCTATTTTGCAGTAACGTTTATCAGATTATTTCTACATCGTTTGCCATTTCACACTGCAGTTTTCTAATTGTCTGTCATATAATATATTATCAAATAGTATACAGTATGTCAAAACAGATCCCAAAATAATGAGAGTAAGGCTTCGATTTACTCGAGCAATTTTCCATAATGACAAATAATGTCGGTTCTTAATGCGAGAGGAAAAAGTCTTTAAAGTTTCAACTTCATCACCGTTTTGCAACAGTGAGGCATCATCAGATTTGATTTCATCTAAAGTTTCATTGAACAATGAAGCTTTGCTTGTCACAACTAAAATAGCTGAAACATTAGTTGCAAAGCACACAATGACAGATATCAGAATGAGAGGCATTTTATGATGATAGTATGGATGAATCAAAACGGAAATAGTAAAATATAATGATACGGAATAATACGAAATGGATACCAACATCATAAACGACATCTTTTCTTCAAGTATGAGTGCTAAATCGAGAACAGAAAGGCTAATTTGGTGGAACTCTTGAGAAGTCAAAGCATGCCAGCTGCTTCGGTAGCCACTGATTGCATCACGGATTTCATGGCAAACAAATGCATGTAGTATTGAAAATGCGTAGACGGGGAGCGTGAGACATAAATCATACGAAAACAAATACACTATAATTAATGCCTTATTCAAAAGTTCTCCGTCTGGTTCATGAAATATAAATGAAATGTTTTCTGAAATTACATAATTATTTAGTCCTGCTTCAAATGCAGAGAGAATAATACTTATGATTCCCCAGCACTTAAAAAGGAGACCATATTCCACTTTTCTGAAATTGATTGCTTTAATTTTTAAGCAAGTTTTTACTATACTGCTGAAATTAGAGCAAATATTTATTCGAAAAATTATTGATAACGCTGCCAATGTTGCACTGCAGAATAAAAATGGGTAGTTATTGGACCGTAAAAAGTAATATACATGAAAACATGTTACAGTTAAGATTAACATCACATTCAAACTATTCATTGCGAAGTTCTTTACAGTATGTTGTTTGGTGCTGGAACTCAATAAGCTAAATTGAAATAACATAAATATGTAATTGTAAGGAGAGCGTAATTTGTACTTAATGAGACGCATGTTTTCCCCACAGTTGTAAGTTTGTGAGTACAAAACGATTGTTGAAAAGTTCGCAGAGGAAAATTTTGTATTCTGAAATTTTTCCTTTCGTTATGTTGTTATGACAACAAGATTTTTTTTGAGTAAAAACAGCAGTTATTCCATTAAACTAATTGAACGTATTGAAAAAATATAGTATTGCCACCGTTTTTGTTGAAAATAATGTCAACAATGCTTTCAATTAGTAAAATATTACTACATGTAAAACCTATTGATTTTCGATTTAATATACTTAATGTTATAAGTTTCTGATATAATTTGCTTGTCTCAATAATATTTCTCATCAAATTTAGAAAGGAAAGCTTTTGAGATTTCAAGTTGGAAAGTAATTTAAAAACAAACCTCTTAAAACTATTTCTTGTTTTGACATGTATCGAAAAACGTTCAAACAGATCTGATGTTTTTGTCTGTTCATAGTTATCTGCAACCGCGTTCATTTTCGAACCGTTTATTTATTAACAACGATATAAATCAGGAAAGCAATTCTCAACTCTCTCACAACTCTCTCACTCTTCAATGTGTTAAATTGATTATTCCTGTTGTTTTTCTTCAAATAGTTGTGTTGTAAGTTCTAAGTTGCGAATCTGCAAATGTTTGCAATAAGAGCGCGCTCGAAAAACAATTCAAGTGCGAATTAAACTCATAACAGTATAAATTTAATGAAACACTTGAAACATGCTGCTAATAAGAACAATGGATCAAAATGATTCACATGAAAACATGCTGCTTGTACGAACTGCGTCATATTTAATGCATAAAGCTCTTATCGGGGGAAACCAGTTTAAACGGGCCAAAAAATTCACTTTTTTTAATGAAAAAATATGATAGCAAAACTATTCAAAAATATGTTGCCAAAATTTCAGTAATTCTAAATAATTATATGACTAGTCGACCCGTGCGGGACTCCGCACTGTGCTTCGAATCGTTTCATAAGGCATTTCGCTCTTTCAAAATTTCAAAAGAAGAAGCGAAAAAAAGTAAGCGCAGAAAAGAAGGCATGTAATTTAAAGGCATCAGTAACAAAACCTCCTTAAATACAAAGTTGTGATAATTTGATCATCACTCACCTTTTGGTCGTACATATTTTCAATGCAAACATAAATATCATTAAAAGTGGCTGAGTAGTGACTCGCGAAAAAGCAATAATTGTGCATGTGAAAAAACAGGTTGTGGAAAACAGTCCTGCCCATGTGGAGCATCTGACAGCAAAAAAAGAAACATTAAAGAGATATTTATTGGCACGGATTCGAATTGACGCCATTCTGATTAACAGCCCGACACCCCCAACAAACCTAGCAATTGCGCCTTCCTTTTCGAAAGCTATTCATTGAAGGAATGTGTTGTAAAAAACAGCAAGAAACTTTTTGCCGAAAAAAGAATAATAAGATCATGCTTCTATGTTTTGTCATTAACCAGCATGATACGATTTTAAATTATCCGTAAAGCATGGAATTTGGTTAAAGAATGACGAAGATCTCACGTAGCGATTGAAATAAACATTCTAGAGAAGTAATAAATTAGATTGAAAATAAGTGTTTTTTCTTTGAATATTGAACTATTTCACATAGAAGGTTGCTTTAACCGTTACGGCTTAAATTCCCGCACATGTTTCCCTTTTAATCGAACACTTAAAATTCAAAACCAAAACCAGTTGAACTGAGTCCGTTTTTTAAATGTAATTTTTCGAACGTAGACAAAATGTATTTTTTTTTCAGCAGAAAGCAGAGGAGTAGAAAATGATTTCTTGCTAATGAAGTTAATAATAATTTTAATGCTTTATATTCTATTCGCGCGAATAAAATATTAAAGGCTTACTGGGTGAAACTCGTAGTTTTAATTTGGCGTAGTATTTTTTCATTTGTACAAAAGGTCGAACACTGCTATTAGAAACATCTACATTTCAGCATACAATGAAAATGTTTTTCTGCACAAAAAGGATTTCCTTTAGGTAAATCAAGGTTTTGAAGCAGCAAGGGGCGTTTTCGAAAACTCGATTTTTCGACCGTAAGTCTCTTTTTGTCATTAGCCAGCCTGATAAGTTTTAAAATGAGAGGGGAATAATTTCTAAGATAAAATATTGAAGAGAAATGTTTTTATTTTTGAAAATTTTTACAATTAGTTACCGCAGGCTGCTTGAACCGTTATGACTTAGATGGCAGCACGTGTTCATCCTTTAACAGCACGGTTAAAATACAAAATAAGTTGAACTATGCTCTTTTTTAAGCGTAGCTTTTCGAATGTAGTAAAAATGTGATAAGCTTTTTTTTTTTTTTTTTTTGTAAAAAGAAGAAAAAATACATATTTTACCCTTCAAATTGAGGTAGTATTTTTTTTATTTGTACAAAGAGTCAAAAACTCATTAGAGGAATCTATATTTCAATATACGATTTATTATTTTTTTCGGAACAAAAAACAATTCCACTGTAGTCTGAAATCTTAAACCTGATACTTATATTTTTGCTTACATTATGCTTTAATTTCCTTACCGGAGCCGAAGCTTTAAAAAAAAAAAAAGCCTTGGAATTTAGAATTAATTTATCTCCATGTTGCATCACGTTTTCATAACAGCAAGGAGCGTTTTCTTCTCATTTATTCTATGCCCTCATACATGTTATTTACTTAATTAAGTGTTCATATAATGCGCGACATTTCTCTAATTCTTTGATGCAGATTGTGCGAACGTGGGCCCGAACACGTATTCTCCTGGTTACGAGGAGAACGCTCTGCCGATCAAGCTATTCAGCTCTGTCGGTCATAGTGCAAGTTAAAGTTATAAGTTTAACCGAAAACCTCATTCTGGTTCTTTAAAACAGGTTTTTCGGCTGAAAAAAACAATTTTTAGATCGTGGGTCTATTTTTCGTCAGTAGCCAGCACCGTAAGCTTTAAAATAAGGTGTAAATCTAAGAAATCGATCAAGAATTGAGGAAAATCTGGCGTAGAAACCAAAAACAGGCTACAGAAATAATATATAAGGATACGACTAAATACGCAAATTTTTGTTTCCGGTCTCAAAATAAGTGTGTGTCCTTATAACTTTTTCCAAGTGGCAAACCAGTAAAACCTTAAAAATTCATGCATTTTATTGTTAAATAATAATAGTAATAATGATAAACAAAGTTTGTTTGAAAATGTTTCCTTTCCTGTATTTTTATTATGAAAATATTTGCATGATTATACAACCAAGTGGCACCTAGAATTGGCGACTTTTTGCTTGTCCTTATAATTTTTCCATGACTGTATTTACTTCTGCCAATGTTCGTATAACTTTTGAAAACACACCTGGAAACCATTTTTCGCAACCTTCTGTGATGCAGCTTTATCTACATCTTGAATGAAAGCGGCGTCCCTGCAAATGCTTTTTTGCTGAGAATAGGTAAAAGTCACACGGAGCTAAGTCCGACGAAGCGTTACGTTATTTGTTTGTCATATCAGACTACTAGCAGTACCCGCACGGCGATGCCCGTCCTAAGAATTTAAAGGAAGTCCGTCGAATAAAAAAAAATCCACGCCCCCCCCCCCTCCGATGTAAAGTGATAATTTTTCTTGAACAAAGATGCGTAAACACCTTTTCAAAAAAAAAAACCTATTAAGGTTTCTTTGGAATTATTTGAAACTATTCTCCAAAACATTAAATTACAATTACAGTTGCTTTATAACGCTTTAGCGAGTGAAGCGATTTTTTCTGCAATTTAAAATGGTTTATTAAATAAACAAGAACACCAAATAGTATATTTTAAATGTAAAATAACTCCGCAACTCTATTATTGTTTATCGCCAAACAAGCCCTGCAAATTCGCTACCGTAACCTAGTTGTTAGCTTGCGAAGCTTACACCGATTAACTAACTATCTCATCCGTCTAACGAAAAAAAAAAAAATCACGTGGGACATTCAAAAATCGCGGTCAGGAAAAATAGAAAAAGTCGTATATTTTATTCTGGTAAAAACAAATTAAAAGTTTCTTTGGAATTTAAAACAGTTCGCCAAAATATTGAATTACATGTACAGTTGCTTTAAAACAATAACCCTAGTCTGAATTGCTC
Source organism: Uloborus diversus (assembly GCF_026930045.1). Lineage (NCBI taxonomy): Eukaryota > Metazoa > Arthropoda > Arachnida > Araneae > Uloboridae > Uloborus > Uloborus diversus. The sequence continues at coordinate 60,629,824 of NC_072731.1, read as the reverse complement.
AGCGCCTAACGCGCCAAGCGACCACGGAACGTGACCCAGCCGATTAGCGAGCAAAGCAAACTCCGAGTACTTCGGTAATGTGAACTATTCAGAGTTTTATACAGCTTGTCCTCGAACTTTTGAATAATACTACGTACGTATGAGTTTCTAACTTACTATTTCCATAAAGTTTTTGAGTGACGCAAGTTTACGCGCGCATGAAGACACCACAAAAGAAATTGCGCTAATTAACTGAGGTGGTGTTCAAAATGGATATTTCGGTCATCTGTATGTCCTTAGGTACAGCATAGATAAGTACATAAAGTGAAATGAATAAATGATCCTGACTTAGCCATTTATTTCCGTTTGATTTTTCCTTTTTTTTTTTTTTTTTGCCATCGGCCATCAGCTATCTTTAAACAATCAACCAACTATCGGCATCGGCCCATCGACCAAAGAATGGCATCGGCAGAGCCCTATAAGTTACTCCTGCTTCAAATGCTAAAAGAATAATACTTGTGATTCGCCAACACTTAAACTAGTATGTTGAGGCCATCACGAAACTTTCTTCTATATTTTTCTTTTTTTTTTCTGATCCCTCCCCATGCTTGACGAGGAAGCAATATTCCCAATGAAAACAAAATTACACATGCAAAAACTTGACAACCATCCCAATGTCTGAATTATTGCAAAAGCAAAGCAAAGAGCGAAAATTGAAAGTTATTTTAAAAGCCTTGCTTGAATTAATTACAAATATTTTATTTGTTAACAAACATAAGATGGCAACAGTTAAAAATTTTAAATCATTGAGATAATATTTACGGGAAATACGCAGACGACAATCTATTACGATTTATCTTTCTTATTCGGAACTCCAGCGCTCGAATACGCTACCCCTTGCGGTGATTTACAAAACTGCAAATGAAACTAAAACATTGCCACGTTGCGTTCCACGGGTGTCTGTTGACGTAAACACAGGCAGTTTGTTCTGAGTATTTATTAACGCAATCGATGTGTCTTAGTTTGCTTTCAGCTACAGAAATTAATTCGTCCCTTAGTAGTATTCTCGAGCTTCTCAAAATAATGTTAGTTTTCCTTATTTCCTTAATAATTGGTGAAAGCGAAAATTCTGGATTAACAAACTTGGATAACGTTATACAAGGTAAAAAATTTTATTCTTTTGTATGAATTTGTAAGAATATGAGGGTTTTTTTAATCTTAAATTAATTAAACTTACCATATTTTACAGCAGCATTTAGTTCGAATGGACAGTATGCAAAATATTTTCTTGAATATATTATCGTAGAACAAAATGAATAACCGAGAAAGAATTTACTTTATTCCTTTTATTCTCAGCTGAAAGGTTTCGCCAAATTTGTTTAGGGTTATAATTTTAGTATAGTGCGAGCAAAGTAGCCTTGGCGAGATTTCGCGTTTTTAGTTAAACCATTTTTAATTTTTATCATGAGTGGAATAAAATGGTAGTAAGATTACAGAATTCGATAAGTGAAAAGAAATAATGGTCAATCAACTGAAAAGAAAACTACCACCATATATCCGTGAGAATTTTGTTGATGATTTGCATAACATGACACAATTAAATCGTAACTCAGAAATTAGAAAAATCGAAACAGAAAATTTTTAAATTAACCGATTCGGGAATTCGAGAGAAATAACTCAGCTACAAATGGAAAACAATAAGCGCTAGCCAAGCAAGGCAAAAAAGTATCATCTTCTTTCGATAACAATTTGTAATGTCATATTGAATTTTCTAGCATTAATTGTTATTCTTGTCAGGCCACAATTATTATTTAGTTTTATCAAGAATTGATAAATATCGAATTCAACATCGTGGAAATAGCTGCTTAGAACTACGAACTACGTAGTTTGCATTAATCTTTGACGTTTAGTAATGCTTCTTGAATTCTCATTTCTTTCTACGTGGGCCAGAATATTCACAAGACTTTGAAAATTAATTTAAAAAGAATAAAGCGAAAAAAATCATACGTACGTACAAAAATTACAACACTTTTAGCATTTTCTTCGTTACCATGTGCGTTTGTTTTAGTTTTTAAGTCCGCCATTAGACAGTGACTTCAGTGCCCCCTATATTTCGTTGGAGTTGCGAATTGTTGCATTAATAAAGCTATTTTTATTCACAACAAAAAAAAAAAAGAAAGAAAGAAAGAAACCGCCCCTCGGAGCGATTGGCGTCAAAATTGAACCAAAGCCTGTTTGCATATGGATTCACATATATTCCAAATTTCAACCAGAACGTAGCATTACTTCTTGAGATAGGGCACTCACAATGGAAAAAAAGAACGGGCGATTGCGCTACCCCCTTTTTAGCTGTTGACACCAAAATAAAATCAGCTCTTATACCCACTAAGGACTACTTGCCGATAAATTTTTCTTTCATTCCGTTCATTATTTCTTGAGATACAGCAGTCACAATTGACGACGAAAAACGTTCTATAGCTCAACCCCCGTTTGAGTTATTGACACCAAAATTGAATCAGCACCTGTTCCTGTTACTGGCAACATATGGACCAAATTTTGTTTGATTCCGCCAGTTACTTCCTGAGGAATAGCAATCACGCGTAACTCAAAAAACGTCCCATTGCTCCCCCCCCCTTGAAGGAATTCGCGCCAAAAACCAATGGGCACAAGTTCACATAGGGGCACATATGTGTACCAAATTTCGTTCGATTTCATGCGGTAGTTTTTGCTGTAGAGCGGCCACAAAAAACTGGTCACACACAGACGTGACACACACACATACACACACACAGACAGACAGACATTTTCCAAAAATAGTCGAAATGGACTCAGCACACCTCAAAACGTTCGAATCCGTCAAAATTCGAAATTCGAAAATTTGTACGAATCCAATACTTTCTTCTATATATTAGATATAGAAGAAAGTAAAAAGAAACCATAACCGACTTTCCTGGAATTAATTACTTTAATTTTTGAGCAAGTTTTTGCTATACTGCTGAAATTGGAGCAAATGTCTATTCGAAAAATTATTGATAACGCTGCCAATGTCGCACTGCAAAATAAAAGTGAGTAGTTAGTGGACTGTATGAAGTAATATCCATGAAAATATATTACAGCTAAGATCAGCATCGCATTTAAACTATTCATCGCAAGGTGCTTTGCAGTATGTCCTTTGGGGCTGGAACTTATCAAACTACAGTGAAATAGCATAAATATGTATTCATAAGGAGATTGTAATTCGTACTTAGTGAGACGCATGTTTCCTCACAGGGGTTGGTATATGAGTACGCAAAACGATTGTTGAAGGTTAGAAAAAGGAAAATTTAAATTATTCCTTTCGTTATGTTGTCAGGACAACAAGTTTTATTTTTGGTAAAACCCGTGATTATTGCATAAAACAAATTGAATGTATTAAAAAAAATCTATTATTACTACTGTTTTTGCTGTCCACGATGCTTTTAATTAGTAAAATATTACAATAGGTAAAATGTATTGATTTTCGATTTAATATACATAATGTTATAATTTTCTGACATAATATGCGTAATATCTTTATTTCAATTTTAATATGAATCGTATTCATTATACAACACCTTAATATATGTAAGTAGAATTCGCTTGTCTCAAAAATATTTCTCATCAAATTTAGAAAGATAAACTTTTGAGTTTAAATTTCAAGTTGAAAAGTAATTTAAAGCAAACCTTTTAAAATTATTTCTTGTTTTGAGGTGTATCGAAATACGTTCAAACAGATCTGATGTTTTTATCTGTTCATTGTAAGACTGGGCGATATCAGAATTTTAATACCGCAATATATCGATCCCCAAATATCGATATTTTCAATATATCAATATATTCTTGGGAGGGGGAGGGGTGCAAAGAATCGAAAAATAACGAAAAACATTTCCAAATATAATATTATTCCTCTAATTCAAAATTTTCCTGGAGGGAGGGGGGAGGAGGGCGTGCTCAATGGTATAGCTCAATGCATGACAAAAGTGCTTCGCAACGAAAAAGTTTAAATATTCAATTCAAAATTTAGTTTAAATCTTTCAATTTGAGCAGTCTCAATTTGAATGTACTTTGAACAATATTTCGTATTGATGTCTTAAATAGTTTGTTTTTAGTCATTTAATTGCTTTTGCTTTAAGACTTTTTATTTTTTAGTTGAGTAAGATTAAGTAAAATACTAATAATAAATCTTTTAACACTACAGCTATAAATGCACTGCAATTTGATATGTAACTTAAATATTTTCGGGGGGAAAAATTTAACTGAAAAAATTTATTATTATTATTAATATTATTATTATTATTATTATTATTATTTTGAAAAAAATCTGAATATTATCAAAATTAATGCAGTAAACTTTTTTTTGACGTTTTTATATAAATTATAAGACATTTTGTTTTATTTCAATGAAATGTTTCATAATTTTTAAAATCCACGAATTATGTATATTATTCATTTATGTTATATTAGTAAATTTAAAAAAAAAATGCTTAAAAACTGTACTTACTTTTTATCTTCATCCGACGGTCTTAGAGAATCTTGGTAAGCCATTTAATAAATGTCATCAATCGACAAGCTAAGCCTTTTCAATCATGGTATTTGTTACTCTTCCAAAAATGAGTAGAACTTTCACAAAGAACCCATGCTCGAACATGGTAGAACTCAATTCAATACAACTTTCACAAAAAACACTATGTCAGCGCATTAACGGTAATGTCTGGCGAGAAGTTCAAAAGTTTTAGTTTCAGGGTTGCCGGTGATAACGCTTTAAAATTGGATTACCATTTCATGTGTTGCCTCGTGTTATGAACGGAATAAAAATTTTCGCTCTTATTATCGAAGCTAAACTATTTTCATTTAGCTATGAGTTGCGCTACGTTTAGTGAGATACGACAGCTCGGATGGAAATGATTGAGCTGGCGGTGTATTTTATTTCATCTCATTAGGTTTTTTTCGTTTTTCATTTCTTTTTTAATACAAACATTTCTGTTCAGTATATTTCGCAAACCTTTTATTCAGCGTAATATCAATGGTTTACGTTTAATTGGAATTATGAACCGTGTTGATAACCGTGTTGGTGAACCTCCATTGGTTAACTTTTAATTGTTGCATTAAGATGCTTTTTTAACCAACACGAAATCACTTTTTCGGGACCCACGAGAGGCCATATCAGCCTTGTGAGAAACTAAGGGCGCGGTCCTTAGAAGGACCCCGCTCTTGAAAACTTTTTTGGGGGATGGGATCTAGAGACCAATCTGACAATGGGTCCACCTTGACCTTCGGCGGCCCTGTTAATTTTCCCTTGTACTATAATTAAAAATAAAATAACTGATTGAAGAATGCAGTTAATTTCTTGAAATTTCAAGCAATCATCCATCATACAGAACTATAAAAATTTATGTGTTTTTGAGTCAGTATTTCAATTTCTTCGTAATTATGTCCCGTTTTTCCGTTTCAACCGATATATCGGACGAATAGAAATCTAAATATCGTTACCGTGGTAATAGTTATGTATCGATATATGATGAAATATATCGGTATATCGCCCAGCCCTCGTTCATAGTCATCTGCAACCGCGTTTATATTCGAACCGTTTATTTATTAACAGCAATATAAATCAGCAAAGGAATGGGGTTGTTTCCTTCAGTCAAAAGTAGTACTTTTAGTCACTGAAATTGCTAGAAAAAGCAAAAAAAAAAAAAAAAAAAAACATGAACCTAGAAAATTCTTTCATTTTCCCAACAGTTATTTTTTAATTAATTTTTTTTAAATGTCCGATTTTTCAAACAAGGCGTGGTCTCTAGATGACGTCAAAAATGATGCTTTTTGGCGCATCTTTGTACCGCGTCTCCACGTTATGATAATCAAGAAGCGAATTAAAATTGCGCTCTACGCTCGCTATCAACCATATCGTTGTCAATACACGTGAGTAGCGAATTAAATAATTTGCACTGTGAATGGCAACACAGAATAGCATTTCATCATTTGTGATGTCATCGGCAAGAAATGTAAACAATAAAAGATCACCGATATAAGTAATTTTTTTAAAAATATTAAACTTGAACAAATTATTTAAAAAATGGTTAGATCCTATGTTTTTAAGCATGTTCTTTCAGAAAAAAATACTTTTAAAATATTGGAAACGACCCCATTCTCAACTCTCTCACAAGCGCCATTTTCATTCTATTTTTATAAAAACACTTTTTTGATCCAGTCCTTGAAGTATATCCTAAATAATATCGGCAAATGACTCTCACTGTGGTTGTTTCAATGTGTTAAATTGATTATTCCTATTGTTTTTCTTTCGTTTTTTCTTCTTCAAATAGTTGTGTTGTAAGTTGCAAATTTGCAAATGTTGGCAATAAGAGTGCGCTCGAAAAACTATTCAAGTGCGAATTAAACTCATAACAGTATAAATTTAATGAAACACTTGAAACATGCTGCTAATAAGAACAATGGACCAAAATGATTCACATGAAAACATGCTGCTAATACGAACTGCGTCATATTTAATGCATAAAGCGCTTATCGGGAGAAACCAGTTTAAACGAGTCAAAAAATTCACTTTTTTTAACGTAAAAATATGATAATAAAACTATTCAAAAATATGTTGCCAAAATTTCAGTGAAAAATTCCAATTCGTTCCGATGCTATGATCACTTAAAATGACTGTGGTGGTTCGAAAACGTTCACAGCACTTTTTTTCAATTCGCAACTCCAGAGCTAGAATTCGCTACCATGCGGTGATCAGTGGCGGATCTAGCCGATCATTTTGGGAGGGGCCATTCAAAATTTTTGAACAAACTCTCGAGAATTTTTATTAAAATGAAAGATTCTAAAGGGAGTGTGTGTGTGTGTTTGAATCCCCCCTTCCTGGAAATAATTTACCTCTAAAAATCTAACTTTAAGCTATTTTTGCAAGTATTAGAGAAAGTGATGGAGTATTCATGAGCTCTCCCTCCGAAAACTTTCGAAACTAAAGCCATAAATACGCAAATTTAGGCTCTCTTTGGTCTCGTGAGCAATAGGTGACTCTGAGGACAACAGCATTTAGAGAACGTCCAAGTGTCTAAAGTTAGAATCAAGATATGATGTAAACGAAGGAGCAAAATTTTGGGAATAATAGTTCTTTTTCGAGGAGAGAGATATAATTTCTCTCCCAATTAAGGCCGAAATTTCTTGTAATGTAAAAAACATATGTTAAATTTTGTTATTTTTTCATAATATTTTCGTTTTTTTTTTTCTTTTTCAAAAAAATCCTACAATCACAAGGCTTTGGGAGGGGCCATGGCCCCCTTCTAGATCCACCCCTGGCGGTGATAAATAATACTGTCGAAAAAGGTAAAACATTCCATTCCATGTGTTTTCTTTGGTGTAAATTACAGGCTTTAAACAGTTTGCGGTGTAATGTGATTTTAGAAGAAAGGAAAAGAAAGCTTCCCCTACAAACACGATAAAAAACTACTGTCATTCCTTAAGCTTCAAAGCAAGTTATATGTTACGGCATTTGTTTGTTTTACCTTTTTCGTCCGCCATTAGACAGTAGCTGCAACGCCCCCTGTAGTTTATTGGAGTTCCGAATCGCGTTTTTCTCGAAACAACTTTTTTTCAACTGGTGGGCATACTAGCTCAAAGAGTTATTGACCAATCGTTCTGAAAATTTGTGTGAATGTTCTTTCTTCAATTATACTCTATATGAAATTATCTTTTTGAAGATACTATTAATAAAAATATTTTTTAACGCAAGAAATGTGAAAAAAAAGGGTAGAAAAAACATAACTTTGTAATCAATCACCTCAGAAAACCTGCAATTTTCAACTTTTTTGATCACAATTAGGTTTATATTCTTAGGAAATATGTTGTTTACAAGGAAGAAAAATTAATGATTACAGACAAAAATTGTGGCTTCGGCAATGTCCACCAGCAACAAGCTCTGATGGCGACCGTCCATGAACAGCAGCTTCTACAAGTAACTACACTAATTCTGGGGGAAATTACTTCAAAAAATTACAAGATGTACTTCAAAAGATAAATAAAACATATTCCGAGTTTAAAGAAGTTCTGATTATTTCTTTCCAGTCAGAAAAATTCACGAAAAACACTAAAATGTTCGTCTTCTAAACTGGTATCCCCCTTAACAGTATTTTGATTGAACATATCTCGAGGTTATCAAGCTAGGTGGAGTAACAGGAATGTGTGCTTATAAGGAGGTCTTAATTTATATTTATGAAGTAATATTGTCTCCCTTACGAAAATTTCTCCATGAACTTAACATCTGCATAGAAAATTCGGAATGAAAGAAAGTCTTTGTTGTCATATTCCCGTTTTACAATACAGAATTAAAGTTAACATTTTTTTATAGAATGCATAAAATTTTTACACTAAACTAATTGAATGTATCACTAAGCTGTTTAATAATACCTCAGTTTAATTGAGGAATATGAAGATTAAAAGGTTTTTCCCATTTTAATATTGATTCTCGACACTTATCAAATCTTTTCATCAAAAATTTAACAAGAAAAATATTCTTTCTTTTATACTATGTCAAATTGTGAATTGATTTATCTTGAAGTAAAAAAAAAAAAGTTTAATGGATTTTTGAATGAACTTCACGCAAAGACTTAGCGTCTGAGATTACTACAAAAGCTACGAGGCGTGTTTTTAAAGTAAGTTCCGTTTTTATATAAAAAAGGAAAGAGTACAGATAGAGCTAAGTAATTTAGTGCACAAAAATCTACCACCCTTACGCTATTTTTCGACATTGCTCCCGTGATTTTCCAAGCATTTGTCATAGCGTGGTACAATTTTTTGTATACCTATTCGTACAAAGTTACCGCCCGTTTAGTCAACCATGAGGACTCTTACAGGGCTTTGGCTGGGGCGTTTTTGAACATCCTCTGGTTTGCCCTCACCTCGCTCGCAGCATCTTTCATTTGTTTCGGCATCTAAAGTCTTTCCAAGGTGGTCTGTGGCACAGCAGCAATAATGAGCTCAGAGAACATGTTATCCCATGGCTGACTACACAGGCGGCAATTTTCTATGAATAGGTATACAAAAACCTGTACCACGCTATGACAAATGTTTGGAAAATCACGGGAGCAATGTCAACTAGTATGTTGTGGCCATCACGAAACTTTCTTCTATATTTTTCCTTTTTCTGATCCCTCCCCATGCTTGACGAGGAAGCAATATTCCTAAGAAAAACAAAATTACACATGCAAAAACTTGACGACCATCCCAATGTCTGAATTATTGTAAAAACAAAACAAAGAGCGAAAATTGAAAGTTACTTTAAAAGCTTAACTTGAATTAATTACAAATATTTTATTTATTGACAAACATAAGATGGCAACAGTTAAAAATTTTAAATCATTGAGATAATATTTCCTATCATTTCCATACAATTAAAATCACGAGAAATACGCAGACGACAATCTATTACGATTTATCTTTCTTATTGTTGCATTAATAAAAATATTTTTATTCGCAAAAAAAAAAAAAAAAAAAAAAAAAAAAAATCAACACCTCTTGGAGCGATCGGCGTCAAAATCGAACCAAAGCCTGTTTACATATGGATTCACATATATTCCAAATTTCAACCAGAACGTAGCATTACTTCTTTAGATAGGGTACTCAAAATGGAAAAAAAGAACGGGTGATTGCGCTACCCCCCTTTTTAGCTGTTGACACAAAAATAAAATCAGTTCTTATACCCACTAAGGGTTACTTGCCGATAAATTTTTCTTTCATTCCGTTCATTATTTCTTGAGATACAGCAGTCACAATTGACGACAAAAAACGTTCTATAGTTCAACCCCCGTTTGAGGTATTGACACCAAAATTGAATCAGCACCTGTTCCTGTTAATACCAACATATGGACCAAATTTTGTTTGATTCCGCCAGTTACTTCCTGAGGAATAGCAAGCACGCGTAACTCGAAAAACGTCCCATTGCTCCACCCCCCTTGGAGGAATTCGCGCCAAAAACTAATGGGCACAAGTTCACATAGGGGCACATATGTGTACTAAATTTCGTTCGATTTCATGCGGTAGTTTTTGTTGTAGAGCGGCCACAAAAAACTGGTCACACACAGACGTGACACACATACATACACACACACATACATACATACACACACACATACACACACACACACAGACAGACAGACATTTTCCAAAAATGGTCGAAATGGACTCAGCACACCTCAAAACGTTCGAATCCGTCAAAATTCGAAATTCGAAAATTTGCACGAATCCAATACTTTCTTCTATATATTAGATATAGAAGAAAGTAAAAAATAGCGTAAGGATGGTAGATTTTTGTGCAATGAATTTCTTTGCTCTATCTGTACTCGTTCTTTTTTACTTTCTTCTATATCTAATATATAGAAGAAAGTATTGGATTCGTGCAAATTTTCGAATTTCGAATTTTGACGGATTCGAACGTTTTGAGGTGTGCTGAGTTCATTTCGACTATTTTTGGAAAATGTCTGTCTGTCTGTGTGTGTGTGTGTGTGTGTATGTGTGTGTGTATGTATGTATGTGTGTGTGTATGTATGTATGTGTGTGTGTATGTATGTATGTGTGTGTGTATGTATGTGTGTCACGTCTGTGTGTGACCAGTTTTTTGTGGCCGCTCTACGGCAAAAACTACCGCATGAAATCGAACGAAATTTGGTACACATATGTGCCCGTATGTGAACTTGTGCCCATTAGTTTTTGGCGCGAATTCCTCCAAGGGGGGTGGAGCAATGGGACGTTTTTTGAATTACGCGTGCTTGCTATTCCTCAGGAAGTAACTGGCGGAATCAAACAAAATTTGGTCCATATGTTCCCATTAACAGGAGCAGGTGCTGATTCAATTTTGGTGTCAATAGCTCAAAGGGGGGTTGAGCTATAGAACGTTTTTTGTCGTCAATTGTGACTGCTGTATCTCAAGAAATAACGAACGGAATCAAACAAAAATTTTTTGACAAGTAGCCCTTAGTGGGTATAAGAGCTGATTTTATTTTGGTGTCAACAGCTAAAAAGGGGGTAGCGCAATCGCCCGTTCTTTTTTTCCATTGTGAGTGCCCTATCTCAAGAAGTAATGCTACGTTCTGGTTGAAATTTGGAATATATGTGAATCCATACGTAAACAGGCTTTGGTTCAATTTTGACTCCAATCGCTCCAAGAGGTGTTGGTTTTTTTTTTTTTTTTTTTTGCGAATAAAAATAGTTTTATTAATGCAACAATAAGAAAGATAAATCGTAATAGATTGTCGTCTGCGTATTTCTCGTGATTTTAATTGTATGGAAATGATCGGAAATATTATCTCAATGATTTAAAATTTTTAACTGTTGCCACTAATGTTTGTTAATAAATAAAATATTTGTAATTAATTCAAGTAAGGCTTTTTAAGTAACTTTCAATTTTCGCTCTTTGTTTTGTTTTTACAATAATTCAGACATTGGGATGGTCGTCAAGTTTTTGCATGTGTAATTTTGTTTCTGTTAGGAATATTGCTTCCTCGTCAAGCATGGGGAGGGATCAGAAAAAGGAAAAATATAGAAGAAAGTTTCGTGATGGCCACAACATACTAGTTTATATCAAAACGGAACTTACTTTAAAAATATGCCTCGTATAATTTAATTTCAAGGCAAGATTCTTTTCTGTTAAAACGTAACATCTCTTTCGTTAATAATTTCATTTTCCTTATTACTACTTATAACCGAGACCACTTTTTAGTTTGCAGCACATAGAAGACTTTTTAATGCTTCCGTGCTTTTATACGTTTGCATATCTCTACTAATAACATTAAGCTGTAAAGTTTGTTTGTTTGAACGCGCTAATCTCAGGAACTACCGGTTTGAATTGAAAAATTATTTTTGTGTTGAATTGTCCATTTACTGAGAAAGGCTATAGGCTATATATCATCACACTATGACTAATAGGAGTGGAGCAGCAATAAAAAATGTTATGAAATCGGGAAAATTTATATCTATCCTAATATTATAAAGCTGAACAGTTTGTTTGTTTGAACGCGCTAATCTCAGGAGTTACTGGTTCGAATTGAAAAATTATTTTTGTGTTAAATTTTCCATTCATTGAGGAAAGCTATAGGCTATATAACATCACACCATGACTAATAGGAGTGGAGCAGCAATAAAAAATGTTATGAAAACGAGAAAATTTGTATCTATCCTAATATTATAAAGCTGAACAGTTTGTTTGTTTGAACGCGCTAATCTCAGGAGTTACTGGTTCGAATTGAAAAATTATTTTTGTGTTGGATTGTCCATTCATTGAGGAAGGCTATAGGCTATATAACATCACACCATGACTAATAGGAGTGGAGCAGCAATAAAAAATGTTATGAAAACGAGAAAATTTGTATCTATCCTAATATTATAAAGCTGAACAGTTTGTCTGTTTGAACGCGCTAATCTCAGGAGCTACTGATGGTTCGAATTGAAAAATTATTTTTGTGTTGAATGGTCCATTTATTGAGGAAGGCTATAGGCTTTTTTTTTTTTTTTTTTAAATCAGATTGACCGAAATTTTTGAAAAACAGATTTTTGAATGCGTTTTTCTTTTTCGATGTTCAGGAACATAATTTGATTTTGTAGGATTTTTCTATTGAGTTTTGTATTCCTTATTTCTTCAATGTTTGTTTTTGTTCTTATAGTTGAAGATAGTTACTTATCGAAGTAAAAATAATTTGATTTATCGTATTATTCAATTGTGATTGTTATTTATAACGTTTGTATCATAATATTGTTTACTTGGCGAAACACTTTAAATTGTAGGGGAAAATAACTGCTTCACTTGCTCAAGGGCAGGGTTACGGTTGCGTGGTTGCTTAACACGTTAAGCGATGAACTATGTAGTTGAAGGATTATTTCGGGTTTTATACTACTGTTAATGTTTTTATGTGTTTTGACGAATAGTTTTAAATTTCAGAGAGACTTTAATAGATCTTTTGAAAAGGTGTGTACGCTTTTAAGTTGAAAAAAAAAAAAAATAATCATTTCACATCAGAAAAAGGGCGGGAGCGTGGATTTTTTTTTTTTTTTTGTTCAACGAACTTTTTTTCATTTCTTAGCACGAGCATCGCCGTGCGGGTTCTGCTAGTTGTAAAATGGGTGGATTTTAACTCTTTTAATTTAATCGAAAACGCCTGCGGTGGGAAAAGTTGTGTGTTGTTATCAAATGTTCGTGAAAGAAATTTTAAGTCAATGTTCGCGTTTAATTGATTAGTGATATATTCCAAGCAAGCGGGAAAGAGCAAGGACGTAGCCAAGGGGTGGGTCCATGGGGTCCGGACCCCCCCCCCTTCCCGAAAGACCCCTCTCCTTTTTTCTCAGTTGTTGCATCTCGCATCAACAAAATTTTTCCGAAAGATAATGATTTTATAAAATGCAGCATTCTCTCCCCTTAAATATTCCCAGTAATCGGCAATTTTCTCAGCGCTTGAGTCAATTCAGAACACGAGAACCTCGTGCAACAACTGCAGGTTCCCAATTTTCGTCTGCTTTTTGCTGTGTCACCTACTCCGTCCGAAACGGAGAAATGTCCCTTTCGACTTTCAAACCAGCTGGGTCCTGTGACCTTGAAATTCAGCCCCTCTCCATGGTCCATCAAATTGCCATTGGCAAAGTAAAAATAAGCATTTATTGCCACTTTCGCCGTATCCCACAGTCTCATTGGCGTGGTTTTCTTTATTTCTTTCTCTTTTCTTTTTGGATTTTCGTGGATTTCGTAGACGCATGTTGTACGAAAGACAGCCAGAGTGAGGTGCGTTCCTGGTGAATCAGTAATTGAATTCCGATTCTTTTCTGTTTTAACATGCAGTTTTTATCTACGTCATACTTATACGAAACATATCTTGAACGAAAAATTGTATGCAAAAGAAAATTAAGTTTACCCAAACTAGGTAAATCGCAGTGCTCTCTTTTAAAGTTTTCTTGATAATACGAGCAATTTTACGTGTTAATGTGTTTTTCCATTTAAAAACTAATTTTAGATTCTAAGCCAGCAGCGAAAAAAGAAATTCTACACATTTCGTGTGTTTGAGGATGAGAAAAAAATTATTGTTTTTTTTTTTTTTTTTTCATTTTAACTCTATATTTTTGGCATGGTTCATTTCAGATTCATTTTATATTTTGATAAAAATTTTATTTGAACTTTTAGATTACTTTTAACATCTCTCTCCTTTCTGAGTAACAAATTAAGTAGATTTTTTACTGATGTTTCCCCCCCCCCCCCCCCATATTTAAGCATGATCATGGAACATATTAAATGCCCCCAAGAAAAATCGTGTTTGAAGGTAAAATAAATAAAATAAATGAATAAATAAAACTTGAAGTTGGTGTAACAAACTTTTTACGGTATCAAAATTTTATAGAAAAATTAAATTGAAAATTACTTGAATATTTTACTGTGATCAGTTTATGAAATTACAAGTTCGGCCATATTAACGCAAGTAATAAGTAATTTATTAGAAATTATTACTTTTAAATCTTACTGAATTGTGATTCTATGATCCCAAAAGAAAAACAGTTAGTTTTTAATTGACGAAAAAAAAATCTTATTCGATGTTTTTCCATAAAACATATTTGTATTTGCATCATTGGAATACATTTTCTGATTGTTATTCACTGGCTCTGTACTAAGGAGTTATTTACTTAGCATCTATGCATTCATCTTTAGTAAATTGTGAAGGTAGCATTAAACGTAACAAAAAACAGGCATGTGCATTTAACTATAAATTACTAGGTGAAAATTACCGCTATTTACTGCGTTACAAGCAAAGAAACAAAAAAGGTGAATACGAGGTAAATGTTTTTGAGCTTTTCTTTTATATATTGCCTTTTTTTAAACACTTATTTTCTTCAAGCTAAAGATATTTACTATTTCTTGCAATAGAGTGTTTTGCTAACATCGTATTAAAGAAAAAAATCATTACCTGCGTCGTAAAATATGATAGGTATTGTTGTTAAAATTAACAACATGTTGTTAAAATAAAATTACACAGATGCTTAATTTAATTCATTAGGTATACATTCCATTAATCGGCATGTAAAAGATCCCTTAGGTCGTTTGACTGTGAATACTCTTGACAAAATTAAATTCCTTTTGCAGTTTCGCATCGAAGAGAGCTCATGTGTCTCCATCTGGTGGAAACTGGGCATTAAATTTTCCTGTGACATTTACATCCGCGCCTTAATGGTGGCATATGAATGACTGGATGCCATATCGTTGGTTCGCACTTGTTCCGCAAAAGACTAAATCCCCTAACACAGCCCCGTTAGAAAGAAAAAAATAATGATAAAAAACGGCAATACGCCTTTTCCGATATTTAAAATTTTTTCGAACAGCTTTCACCCTTTGAGGAATAGCGACTTCACTTGAGAACACCATTTATTTCTTGCTTCTCTTTTCTTTCAGCTAACTGAAATCACTGTGTCAGTTGGCTGAAGAAAGAAAAAAAAAATATATATATATATAAAATGGTTGCAACAAAGGAAGCCTCCGTCCCTCAAAGAGTTAATAGTTTGTTCAAGCTTTTAATTGATGATTAGGAATGATAATTAGAAAACGGATAAGATTGGAAATATAATCTAATTCGTGTTATCATAAGAATATTATAAATGTAAATAAATAAAAACTTATTCAAGCTTTTTAAATGAAACCTTGTTAATATTTTCGTTGAGAGAGTTGTGGGATTTTGCCTGAAATGTTGTTCAAATCGGACAGGGTTACGTTACGTAACATTCATATAGTTATACATTCGACTCCATAGATATAGATTTATTTATCCTCATATAAATAATGCCGATGATCGAGTAACCCGCGTGTTTCAACAATGAATTCGCACCACATTTTATTAAATTATCGCATGCATTTTTCAAGTAATTTCTAGAACAGTTTTCGTTTTTCGTTTTTCTTTTATTGTGCCCTTTTTATTAATAGAAAATATATCACTTATTTTCAGGAGGACTGAGGTTCCCCCATATTAGGAAACTTTGTATGTGATAACTTTCAGTTTAATGTTAATTTACAAACTGACAATAATTAATTTACCACTTAACATAAACTATTTTTAAACTAATTTTAACTAATGACTCTATTAATTTCAATTATTTAATTAATTTTAGTTAATTATCATATTTTAATGATCAGTTTTAATTGGATTTATCTTAGTATTGTGTAATTATCAGCTACTAATTCTGTTTTAGCATACCTCCTCTTTTGAAGTTCGTGCAACCTTGGACCCCCCCCCCCCCCTTAACAAAGTTCTAGCTACGTGCCTGGAAAGAGTATAAGTGACTCTTCTGAGAATATTTCGATATTTAAGTGCCCAAAACGTGGAATTTAGACGATCATCGTAAATGCTAATAAAAAGGGGGAGTGGCGGGGGCTCTCCCCCAAAATTTCTGGATTTCCGAAAGTTTTGGATGAGAACTGGAATTCCTGAAAACGCAATTGTAAGCCACGTTTTACAACGTTAGGAGAAAAGATTGAATTGGGTACTCTGCCCCAGAATTTTTTGAAGTTGAAGTTCCAAAACGCAGTTTTAGGCGAGTTTTTTTGATATTAAGAAGAGGGCAAGTTTTAAGGACCTTTCTTTGTAATTTTTTTTAAATTGAAATTTTTAAAATGTTACTGTGTGTAAATTATCCTATGCCTTTTTGGAACTTCGATTTCGAAACATTTCGGGGCAAAGTTTTAAATCCTCTCATCTTTTCCTCATACTTCATCGAAAGTGGTTTATTAGAAATGCGTTTTTATGACATTATGTAAAAAGAATGGGGTCAAAGATGGGACTTCCGGAAATTTTTTTGATACTGAAGTTCCCGAAACGCTATTTTAGATGATCTTTGGTAATTTTAAAGGAACGGGAGTTTGGGGGTTGTACCCGGAAATTTTTCGAAATTGAACTCCTGAAAACGCAATTGTAGGAAAACGCAATTGTAGGCCACCTTTGATGACCTCAAGGGGTGGGGTTCCGGAGTTCTTCCGGCATTTTTTCAAAATCAAAGTTTTAAAACCACTCAATTTAGTCTAGTACGTCTGGTTTAGTCTAGTCTATTTGACTCTAGTACGGTGATGGTAAGAGTCCCTTAAAGGGACCCTACTTTTACCTGCAGCGCTACCTATATTGGTTGCGTTCGGTGAGCTACCGGTAGCTCACCGGTTAAAATAGTGACGTCAAATGATGACGTCACCTCCAATGCTTTAGCATTAGCTGATGTCCTAAGCTGTCATGTGACAATCAACCGGCCGCTACTGGTTGAGCTCGTCGAACGGAAGCATTGTTTATTGGAGTTGTTTTTTTTTTAGTATTTCGTCCGTAACTTTAACTGAAAAGTTTGACAACAAAAACAAATCGATAACAGTTCACTGTACTGTTGCTGATACTTTTAAGAAAAGACTTTATTACTGTTTTCAAGCGTTCCAAAAGTATTTTTTATCAACATGAAAAAAACGCCAACTTAATTAATTGCCAAAAAGCGTTATTTCGTTCAGAATTTTAATACAGAATAGTAAAATGGCTGTCTCTGATAGTGATTATCCGCCCGACTGGAAAGATGATGTTCGTATGAATTTCCTTTTTAGTACTTTTAAAGAAAAATATGTAAACCCTGAAGGATGGGATGCAAAAATGAACTTTTGGACTCTTCTAATTCAGAGAATTTGTCTCAAAAGTACATGTCCATTAATTAATGAAGCTATATTATGCGCAAAGTTTGAAAGAAAAGGGAGACAACCTCAATGTCTTGATGTTGTTTTAGACCACATGTTAAGGTATTTGCAATCTACTGATTACTATAACTTCTCTAAAACACATAGTTCTTTGCAAAAATCGTATATGTCTGTTTTTTTTTTTTTTTTTCCATTTAGTTCGTTTTCAAATTTTCTCTTTTTCAATAAATTCCTCATTTTGGAACATAAACGCATACAATTTTTATGGAAAGGAAAAACATGAAGCTCATCTTAGTAGGAGGAACCCTAACTATTGGGCCCTTAAAAATGTTTCTTTACTAGTTGGTAAAGTCAAGGTTCAGGCTAATCTGGAAATTAAAAAAAGTTAATGCTCTAGTTGAGTTTTAGGAATTATGAGCCTCTTACCAGAAGAAGCTGTAGAGGCAGAACCTATTACCCATAAAGACTTAGGTAGCTTGATAGTGTTTTCCCCAGATTAAAAAAGGGCAACATGCTTCTAGATAAAAAGCACTTTTAAATAGAAATTTTGTAGTGGAAAGGAAGCTTTTTTCTCTTTTTGTTATACTATATGAATACAAAATAAAAGTATTTTTCAGTGTCAATAATTGTTTCATTTAATCACCAGTGATTGTAATTATTTTAATGAGAGCCTAAGCTTTTAATGGTTAGCTTAAAAGATTATGTTAAAATCTCAGATTTCCACTCAAATCAAATATGTATGAAACAAGGTCATGGGCCTAGCCAGAGGAGGGCAACTGCCCCTCCCCCTCCTAGAAAAGAACCTGTGACCTGCATGCTCTTTCCAAATGTCAGCAAAGAAAAGATAATTTAAAATTGCAATTTTAAAGCTTCAATTTCAAAAAAATTCCAGGGGACATCCACATAACTGCTTTTTCTGCTCCCATCTGACCTGAAATAGCGCAAAATGTTTTTTAGGGGGTGAAGGGGTGGGGAGGAAAAGGACTATAATTTCAAGCAATTTCTGCAATCCATACTAGGAAGGGGGGGGGGGATTAGGCAACTAAAAACCACTATCTTGTTGCGCCTATACTTGCCCCTCCTTAACGGGGATTCCTGGCTATGCTCATGAACTAGGTATCTACTAATTAAATTTCAAGACCAGGGTTGGCTTTCTGCTGGCAGAAACTTTTTTTCCCTGCCAGTGGCAGAAACTGGTTATAACCGATAAAAATTGGCGAAAACGAAAAAAGTCTTCAATAGTTCTAGTAAATTACTTAATCATATTTTTTTAAGTAAAATAAAAAATGCAAATATATTTCATTATTGTAAAAAATTAGAGATGCTTGTAACATTTGGATTAATCTAACGAAGGACGAGAATCTCATTGGTGCTGAAAAAAAATGAGGTACAGATTTAAGATGGGAGTTAGTGATTAACATTTGCTAGCTTATATGCTTCATCTAAAGTGCTTAAAGAGATGATATTGTCATGTGCTCAAGAATAAAGTGATAAGAGTTTTATTTGGCAGTATTAACATGGATTTTGTACATAACAGCTTTGCAAAACAAAGTAGAATCATTTCCTGAAATGTTATTTTCTAGTCAAGTTAGATGAACCAGTTCAAAAAAATTGTTTGAAACATGAAAGTCTCGTTAATCTTGGTTGTTCCTAAATTATAATACCTGTTAGTTCTGTTAGACTTTGTACAATCTTTTCTATTTTGAATGATGATGATTTGTAAATTAATTGTACTTTGGTTAGCATTTAATTGTTTTCCCTGAGCATTTCCTGTTATATGTCAATAATTACTTTTATATCATTTTGTGAGTTTCTGCCACAAATGTGGCAGATAGAGGTTTTTGCCATGCTGGTTTTAACCAGTTCAAGGCTGTAGCCAGCAGGGCAGGGAAGGTCAGAGGGTTATCACATTTAATTAATTTGTGAAGTGATAAATCTGAAGCAAAAACTAGCCAACCCTTATTTGCTGCGAATGGCTGTACAAACTTATGTAATGCACAAACATTCTATGTATCGGGGACAGGGGTGTGCACAGGGGGGGGGGGAGTAGGGTCACCTGTTGGCCCGGGCCCGAACTTTAAGGGGGCCCAATATTTTTAAAATGATGGGCAAAATATAGAGGTAAATAATATGGAGAGGGCCGGTAAAAGTGATTTGTGATGGACCTCAAAATTTCTGTGACCACCACTGGGGGGGGGGGGGGGGGGGTAACTTTAGTCTGAATCCCTGATTTCTGCTTGGCTGCTCTTGGAAGTAAGATATGGTTGCATTTTAGCAAGTTTTGTGTAAATGTGTATAGCATTTTTAGAAAAATTATACTATAAATAAAAGATCCTGAAAAAGGCCCTGAAATGCAACTGAGCTTCTTCTAACTCCAGAGTTTGATTGGGTCCTGTGTAGAAGGGAGACTCAAGTCTTTAATTTTCTTAATCTTATAAAAATATTAAAATTATGAAAGGAAAAAAAAATCTTCAGTCAGCGCTATGATCTACTTCCCAAGACAGTTTGAAGCAATTTGCAGTAACATTTTCGGAGTTAGTCAACCAAGCAGTTTTGAAATTTTAAAGTAATTTATTCTGTATTTGTTTGAATGCTAATTAATCCGCATTTATATTGCATTATGAAAATTAATTGTAAAAGTAACTTTATTGAATATAATAATTTATTAACCAAATTTTTTTTGGTTCAAAAATTTGAATTTTTCTACCAGGCTAAAATTTTTCAATAATGCTTGCTTATTTCACAAAATTGTAAACATCTAGGCACATTTGGACACTGATTTGGGGGCATGTATAGACAGTCTAAATGTACCCCATATGTTATATGTCTGTAAGTTTTTTACGAAATTGGAGAAATAGGATGCTTAAAATAATTTTTAAATAACTCTACCAAAAACTCGCTTTTTTTTTTTCCTTGTGTATAAGCTGTGTAATCAAGGTTTTGAACACTATGATAAAAGCTAGAGTTGTACTGAATACCATAATTGCTGAATCTCAAATACTTGGTTAAAATTCTAACTGGATATTTGGCCAAATACCTAATATCTGATTAATTTTTTTAAATCTGTAACATTTGTATTTTTGTTTTATGACAATTACAGATAATTTAAATCTGTTTTGTTTATTACATGAAGCAATGCACAGTTCCATTTAAAATCTTTTTTATCTATGTTAAAAGCATAGTTATTTATTTAAAATAAATAAAAAATGAAATAAATCATTCCAAAAACAAATTACTACAGTACATGACTAATCTGGGGTTAGTTGGGTTTATCAGAAATTCTACTTTGATAATAAGTTTCTTTCCTGAGACACGATTTCATAACTGATAATCATAATAACATGTTATGTTACAAATAAAGAATCTTGTAGAACCCCTAATGCCCTAATGTTCCAGCACCATACTTCGTCATTATTTACTCTTTTTTTGCTCATTGTGGATGGTGCATGTAATTTTAGATCTTAAAATATGCATATTTTAAATTCGCCTAAAAGTTGTATTAAATCATCTTTGTCATTCCATATCAAATCGATCAAAAAAGTAAGATTTTCAAGCTGACCTCTTCCGATTTTTCCAAAATTTCATACAGAGATTGTGTTTGGTAATAAAAGTAAAAACCCAAATTTTTAGATTTTTAATACAAATATTCTTTGATTGGGGGTCATTGCAAAAAATTGAATTTTGGTAGAAGGAGTAGCTTTTAAACACACATAACTTTTCTTCTAATTGCGCTACATGCAAAACCTTGATACCAGGTTAAAGCTCTTAAAACGTGCTTTAAGACGATATATATTACGTAATACAAAAATGTAATCTGAAGTTTTGAAGGTCATTCAAAATTACCTTTGACCTTGAATATTTCCAAAAGTTTTTATTTTAAAAATCTGAAATATATATATGTATATATTATACATACTATTGTGTTCTTCATTTGTACTAAGTTTCATGTTGGGACAGTTAGGGGATTGGCTATAATTTAATGTTTCATTCAGTGGATGTTTGACGATAAGTTGAAAAATAATGATATAGCAACGTTTGGCAGACGATAAATTAGAAATGTATAACAATTTTAAAATTACTTTTGCTCTTTTTTAAATATCGTCTGCAGATTGACTTACAGATGCTTTTTTCCCTGCTTGCGATGGGGTGGTTCCGGGTTCAAATCCCGGCTCGGGCATGGATGTACTTTCTCTCTCCTGTCTTTGTCCTTCCATTGTGTTCTTCATTTGTACTAAGTTTCATGTTGGGACAGTTAGGGGATTGGCTATAATTTAATGTTTCATTCAGTGGATGTTTGACGATAAGTTGAAAAATAATGATATAGCAACGTTTGGCAGACGATAAATTAGAAATGTATAACAATTTTAAAATTACTTTTGCTCTTTTTTAAATATCGTCTGCAGATTGACTTACAGATGCTTTTTTCCCTGCTTGCGATGGGGTGGTTCCGGGTTCAAATCCCGGCTCGGGCATGGATGTACTTTCTCTCTCCTGTCTTTGTCCTTTCCTTGTGTAAATGTGTTGTGTTGTGAATGGTTGCCTACGCTATTAACAGGTCCCTATGGTGTGTTAACGGGCGTGTATTGTGGAAGTTGGACTTCACACCAAATTATAGTACAGTTGGAAAAGTAAAGCAGCTCATTCCAATTTGCCAGCCTTGCAGGCACAAGTCAACAACAAGGTTCTCACCCTGATGAGTTGAATCAACTTTTTAGTTCATTCTACTCTTCAGGACATTGCCAAGCGTTCGCTCTACACGAGTAAATTTGTTGAGTCAACTCGGTTCAGTTTTAACAGCGTTGTGGGGTATTTTTAGAAGAAAATTGAGTCTACGTAATTGCTTCACGTGAAGACAGTGGAATATTCCAGTCAACGAGTTAACAAGCAACGATTTTGAAAAGTTGATTCAACTAACCACCTTGTGTTTATAAAGTCCTAATAGAATGCGACAAGTAATAAAGTGCTTTTAGAACTTTCTTTACCTAAACATGTGATTGCATTGCAGTTTTAGTCTGTTGTAAGCAAAGGCAACCCAAACTTTTAATTTTTTGGATGTCAAAAATTCTTAATTTGCTGAATGGAACTGTAAAAAGCCGAATGATCATAATTTTGTCAAAAAGAACTCAAAATTTTGCCGAATGATGATGATTTTGGTGAATCATCAGACAAAATTTGTTGAATAAGACATTTTTGGAAGCTCATATTGGCCTCCTGCGACCTTCCATCGGGGCGCATCTGGTTGTAATCCTTTTCATCTGCCATAACATTGTCTGAGTGAAGACTTGAAACCAGTTTTGTACAGAAACTGGAAGGAGATATAAAGATTGCTGAAGCAGAATGTAACCTAGCAAAGCATTGTCAAGAAGAAGTATATAACTGTTAAGTCAAGTTTGACTGCATGGAAAACTTGTATAATTATTTTATGTAATTTACTCATTGTACATCACACTGAGTGAATTTTTAATTTTTCTTATGTTGGTATTATCAGCATGATTATGACACATTTGGGTATACATATTTGACTTTCAATTGATGGCAATTGATTTTTGGCCACTTGGTTTAACATTAAAGTTTAAATTATGCCAGTGTTGTCCCAACATGAAACTTGGCACAAATGAAGAAAATAACAGTTAGTGCAAAATATATTTTTTTTTCAGATTTTTAAAATTATAACTTTTGGAAATACTCAAGGTCAAAGGTCAATTCAAATGACCTTCAAAAGGAAAAATTGTATTTTTGTATCTTGTAATATATCAGTTTAAAGCTCTTATAATGTTAACTTTCAAAACATATAAAATTCAAGTTTTTAACTTTATTTGTTTTGGAGTTTTTTTTTAATACCACTTAGTTAATGGGTATGAATCTTCAAAATATTGTTATAATCTGTGAGCACTCACTTTTTAGGTGTGTGAGTTGACATAGAATATCTTTCGTTTTATTTCAGCCAAAATCTCATAGTGAATTTCAGTGACTTCAGTAAGATAGAGTCTGAAAAAGGTTGGATTGGTTGGGGTTTTGATATTGTTGTTCAGAAACCTATGAGATGGGGATTTTCTACTGTTCAAAGCCTCTTACGATGGGCCAAGAAGGAAGAAAAATTTATTCTACTTCCAGTAGTGAAAGTAAGTATCTGACACGTCACTTTAAATATAAATTTAATTCTATTATGAAATATTGTAAAGAAAGCTGAAAGTTTTGTAGCTGTACTATGCTGTGTTTATTACAAAATAAAAAAAATCATGGTTCCCCTATAAGGTCAGTTAATACCTTGAATAGTCGACAAAATTTGAAAAATATTTGTAAGGCAGAGAGAAACTCACAACTATAATTTGTTAAATAGAGTATGCCAAAAGTTTTCTTTACTAATAATAAAGGTAAAAGTCTTTCTGTCTGGATGTCTGGATCTTCTCTCTCTGTCTGGATCTTCTCTCTCTGTCTGGATCTCTGACGCACATATTGCCTAGACCGTTTGGCTGATTTTCATGAAATGTGGCACAAAATGAGTTTTTAGCCTAGGGGTGTACACTTCAAAATGATTTTTTGAAAATTTGATTTTTTTCTTTTTTTTTTCAAAATTCCTCTGCAGCAATACTGAGCCAATTACCATAACATAGATGAGCAAATTTCCATAACATGGACAAGCAAATGAACATCGTATATTGTCAAGAAATTCATCATCCATTATTTGTAAATATACAGGCAAACCAAATGATCTTTTAATTTTCTACTATGGGCTAAGTTGTGCAGGTACCGCTAGTAATACGTAAAATTAAATCTAAGAGAATTTATAAGTTTCATAAAATTATTTTCATTTTTTTTTCTCAAAATCCCTGTAAACTTTTAAAATTCAAGTTAATGTGGTTTGATTATGGGCATCATCATTGTTGAAAAGTGAAAATTAGGAAGTCTTCTTTTTAAAAGCAGAATAATCCAACTAAAATATCTACTAACCAGTCAAAAAACTGAAAATAAATTTCAAATCTAGTAAATGATGAGGAATAATTTGTTATGCAAAGTGGTCATATTATAGTACATACATAAAAATGTATAATGTGAGTGTAGTTCTTAGAGTTGCTACTATAATTTTTTTCAAAATGTTAATAACTTGAAAACACGATATCTGGAATTTTTTTCTCTTCCCGAGAGATTCAAGATATCAAGGTTATAGTACTATATCTAGAAATAGATTGTTATTATGTAAAAAACATAAGGTGTTTTCTAATCTTTGATAAAAATTCTTAGGTTCTATATTTTAAAATCTTACTTTCTGACTATTTTAGGATCTGGCAGATAAAGTTTTGCAGCGCCACAGTTTGTTAGTAAAATCAGAACTAGTTGATAATATAATTTTTTTGGATGTGTTTGAAGAACAGTGCAAAGACATTTGTGAAAATATTAATTTCACACTTGCTGTGATGCAACTTCAGAAAGACTGCAGTGTTCATGTGTTTGAAGATGATGGACGAAAAGTAAGCAATAAGGCCATTCTCTTTTTACCATGTTTTATGCTTGATAGACACTGTTCAAGTACTATTTTTTATAGATATTTTAGGAGTTCAACCATCATTTTTATGCTAATGGCATTTAGTCAAATAACTAAGTAACCAATAGTTGACCTCAGGGCTGTATCCAGAAGGGGGGGGGGGTGACAGTCCCCCCCCCTGGAACCCAAAATATTTTGTACCGTAAAACAGAAGAAAGGTTTTTTTTTTCAATTTCTAATGTGAGAAAAGGAAAATAACAAAGTTTTTTTTTTTTTATTCTTAATTTTGTAACTATCAAACCAGTGAAAATTTGAAGATATACAGAAAAAGCAATTCTAGTTCTCATTAGCTGCAAAGCATACTTGAAATATAGACCCTTAATTAGTACGTCCTGCTCTCTTTCCCAATTCAATTCAGGGCCAAAGCAGGCCCCTTGTCAGTTTGGTTGACTTGCCCTCCTCCAGGGGTGTGCACAGAAGTTTTGGGGCCCATCAGAAATGAATTTTTTGGGCCCTCCTCCATATTGTTTACCCCTATTTTCAACCCTAATTTTGAAAATATTCTGCCCCTTCAGGCTCGGGCCCAAACAAACAGGTGTCCCTTCTCCTCCCTGTGTACGCCCCTGCCCTCCTCCCCCTAAGACTCTTCTAAAACTTACACTGCACCGATTTCAAGCCGATAACTCTCCAAGGGCCGGGCCCCTAGTTTTCTATTAGGCTAGTATCTGATTACCAAGAGTGCCTAATTCAGCTCCTTGATACATCCAGGGTAAAAAATGCAAAAATCATGAATTGATCATTTTTGAAGCATATTTCAAGATCAATTTTTGGGACTGATGTGTTCCATGTCTCGCCATTTATTTTTTACCGAATTCAATATTTTGGAAGTTTTTTTTATTATTGTTTGTTTTTATCTTACTTCTACTGCATCCCAGACAACCAACCAAATCCAAAAGCTATCTATGATAGGGATTTCAATACCAGACCAAAAATTCAACACCAGTATTTGGTACTTAAAATACAGCCGCCTGCTCAGTTATTCCATCTGAGGACTGCAGTTTCGTGCTTTTTAGCACTCATCAGCTCGAAATTAGCCCTCATCAGCCTTAGCCCTGGCTTTAGGGCGGTAACTTACTAACTTACTTAGCTTTGCCATCAATCTTTGAGTTGAACTGCACCATTGCTGAGGTCGTTCATCTGGTTTGCTAATTCTGCATTAGCTACCAGTTTGTTTGGCTCTCTTGGCTCCCTTAAGAGATTTTTTGCCTCCATCTCATGTGATTCCTATTCCCGGCTGATGAGTGCTAAAAAGCACGAAACTGCAGTCCTCGGATGGAATAACTGAGCTGGCGACTGTATTTTAAGTATTTCTGCCGTAGCCTTGGCTTTAGAGCGGTAACTTACTACAAAAATACCAGTATTTGGTATTTTAAAAACGTAATACCCAAATACCGGTACTAATACCTGTAGTATTTGAAATTTCTCATAAAGTGATTGAAAACATATTGTTTTGTTGCCGCATTTCAAAATTTTGTTCAAAAATTATATTATTCATGAAAATTTATTGTGAACAAATAGAAAATGAAGGAACTAATGTCATTTTCAAAAAATCAATAATAGTAAAAAACATAATGAAACATAATTTATTGAATTGTCTAAACCTTTCAATCATTTTAGTGCTCAACTTTCCCACAGTTAGTACTCTTTCTGAATTCATGCAGGTCAGTGATACTGTTAACAATGTGCGATTCATCTCCTCTAATTGTCTAGAAGTCTTTCACCTTCAAATAATTCGATAATTTTTAATTCCTTTTACAAAAAAAGAAGTATTGTATTCGCAAAAAAAAAAAAAATTCAGTCAAAAATTGGCCTTAATTTTCATTTTGCTCATCCCTGAATGAATGTTGAGTTTTTTTTCCAACCCAACCACACGTGGATAAGTGCCTAAGAATGTATAGGCGGGGGGAATATATCCATTTTGACAATCCCCTAGTTGATTACAATGAGTTCTCTCACGACGTCCATATGTACGTATGTATGTGCATGTGTATGACGCATAACTCAAGAACAGTATGTCAAGAACAGTAACTCAAGAAAAATTTAGGCAAAATTAACACATGAAAAACTTATTTAAAACCATATGAGGCAGTGAGAAGCAAAGGGATGTTACTGGCAAAATTAAAAATTTGGAGATAACCAGTACACATGGTAGATGAACCATGGGGCTAGAGATGGTACTAGTAGCCCTGGTAGCAGGGGTGTAGCTAGGGGGGGGTTGGGGACAACCCCCCTGAAACGTTAGTCTCGAAAAAAAAAAGAGAGAAAAAGAAGAGAGAAGAAAAAGAAAAAAAAAGAAGAAAAAAAAAATCAAAACGACTTTTTTCTGAGTAACAAAGGTCACTTCGCTTCCCCCCCCCCCCCCCAACGCCATTGAAAAACGCCTCCCTCTGCTATGACAACTTTTTGATAATTGAGTGAAATTTGACACTTCGCTTTAGAAATGAGATTGATTTGTTAAATCCACGTATATGCAGCCTTTCTTTGTCATAGATTCTGCAAATTGTTAAATATGTTTAATTTTATGAGCTGCGCAGTAAGAATATTGTATACAGTGGAATCTGTATATTTCGAATTTCACGTTAAAGAAAAAAATATAGATAAAGAGGTTTTGAGATACAGGGGCTTTAAGAAACTTTTTATAGAAATTTGAAATATGATGGTGAAAATTTGAAATGGATACTAAAGACAACATGGGCTCTTGATTAAAATTCCTCTTTATTAGTTTTGTTAGGCATTTATTCTATTATTACATTATTAAGTGCTTTATTGCGAGTTTAAGGAATTATTTTGACAGTAAAAGAAACTTTAAGCATATCTTTTTCAAGAAAAAGTCTTTTATTGCTTTTTGGTCCCTGATTTTTTTTTTTGGATTCATCATTTATCCTCTTGAGGTTAGCAATTGCTGCAAATCTAACTTGGCCAGTATTCTACGGTTTTCCTTTTTTCATCACTTGAAAAAAAAACTTATACTTTCTTTTCACGCCTATCATTTTGCTTTTCTAAGGAATCACAATTTTAAGAAAGAGAGCAACCAAAGAACAGTACTAATCCAGATAACAGAGTGAAATGGCTTTTAACTTGAATGACCTTTAACCATGAACTTGAAATTTTCATCTTACATGTCAAACCTGTGAATTTCACCCCTTTATTCTTCTTCCAAGAAAGTGCGCAAAACGACTGTCCTTTGGTTAATCTTTCTGAAAAGCCTATTCGTGGAACGCATTTCTCCCTTTTTTCCACTGCCTCCTCAGCTCTTAAAGACAATTCCTCTGTTTCTGAGTTGAAGAAAATGTTTTTGTTTGCTGCTTTAAAGATCATTGGGCTTCAAACCCGAAAATGATAGCATAACCAGAATTCTAGACGATAGAGGTTTTTGTTGGTCTGGTCTGGTGTGTGTCTTAGATCATAGTCAAAATGACCTTCGCTAACCAGAGTATTCATTGCAATCACATTGATTTTTCAGCCAGTATTTACTACGTATTTTTTTGGAAACGTACAGTCTGTTTAAAGTAGTACATTCTAAGTGAAAGTTGTTTCATAATGAAGCGAGCAAAACCGATAACAAGCTTTTTTAAACCCAAAGAAAAAAATTCAATTGACGAAAAGGATTGCTCTAAAAAGAGAAAGTTAATGCCCTCCGAAGAAAACGAAGTAGAGTCTGCAAAGCAGCATTAGTCCCATCGGACCCTTCTGAACGTAATTTTATTTTAATTCAAAAGAAAAACTACATAGCATTATATGAATAAAATGTTTAAAAACGAAATAAATCTAGATTATTTCTGTTAGCTTGGTTCGCATTAAAAAGTAGAAAATAAAAAAGACTTCTGTTTATAATACTTGAAAATTGCTGCTGCTCTCTCAAATAGATATTTATGTAAATTCTAAAGCAGCTAATAAAATTAAAAATAAAGACTTGAAAGGAGAATAGATGGTATGCAGTTGAGCGAATAACTTTCTACCGCCTATATTTCTTCCCAAACTTTTTTTATTCAAATTTTATTAACTGCTTTAGAATTAGCATAAATGTAAATACATAAAAAGCAACATATAAATGTAACGATATGAAAAGCAATTTCATTTTTTGTGGGTTATAATTCAAGAAGTCTTTTTTTATTTTATTTCATACTTTTAGTGCAAACCAAGTTGGTAAAAATAGTCTTTATAGTCTGACCACCGATGAGATTGAAAGTCAAACTGCCAATTTACTGGCGGAAATGGAAGTATCTATTAGCTTTCAGGGATGTCAGCTTTTGTAGATGTGTGTTAGCCTCTAAATTAAGGAGTCACACTGAAATGAATGGCACACGCTCATCAGATTTGTGATTTCCCCCTGATTTGGATGGACTGGTTTTGACAAGACGTTGCTGGAAAATTTCACTTTAAATTAAATGGAGGAAAAAGAAAAAAAGTTGAATTTTCCATAACATTAAAAAAAAAAAAATTCTTTGCTTTTGTTTTGTTTGACACAAGTATCGAAATTGGGGCACCCTATTCCAAAGTATGTACGATTCACCTCCCTCTTATTTTTTTTTAATACTAAAAAAATTTACACACACACACACACACACATATATATATATATATATAAAAGAAGTAACCCCCCCGAAAGTCGAGTCTAGCTACTCCTCTGCCTGGTTATATTTAAATGTGTTTTACTCATAAGTTGATAATGTCCAATTACATTCCTTTACTTTTCACTACTTCATATGTTATATTAGTATAGTTTCATTGATTATTGTAATATGTAATGTTTATATGTATTTTAGGATTAAGATTTTACTTTAAAAATTTTATTAGTTTTAATCGAGTCTTTTGGGCATTAGCTGTTTTACTCAACTTTCTTTTGTTAGCTACATTTACAAAATCATAAATTTCAGAAATAAAAAAAAAATCCGTTAGACAGTGCACAGCCATAAAACACATGTTCCTCTTTTCTTATCAATCATTAGTTTTACACTGAGGCATTATTAATCTTTATTAATCTTGTTACATTACTAATAGTTTTATGAATATAAAATAGAAAAGTAATATTGTATTACATTATATAAATGATATAATATATCATACAAATAGTGCATTATTTTTAGTTATTTTCAATAATAATGGAATAATGTTGATATGATTAATATATATAATTTTTATATTGCAAACCTTGCAGTGCGAAATATGAATATCGAAAATATCATGATATTTTCAAAATAAATATTGGGTATATAACAACTGATATATATCGGCGAATGCTGCATTCGCCAAATTGGTTATAGCTAGTGGAACTCTGGTCCCTTTATCTTTTTTACAAAAATAGTATTTAGTTTATTAAATTTGATGACTAAAAACTTATCAAAAAAGATAATGACTACAGCGTTAATGATTAGACTAATTTGGAAAAAAAAATCACACCATAGACTTTATTGACTGATCTTGGTAGCAATTTTCACAGTAAATTCTAAAATGTAAAATATTTTTTCTCTATCATGTAAGGGTTTTGTGTGAAAGGTGCTTTAACTCTCTGATGGTTTTGAATGTTTTATCAGGCCCTAGCAAGCATGTTTCAAATGCCTTTTACACTTATTTTTCTGATGCTAAATTTTTGTTGTCAAATGGTTCATGGTGCAGGGTGGTAACTAGGCATTGATAGAAGGTAGAGCACTTGGTTTACATGGCAAGTTACTCAAAAAAAAAAAAAAAAATCATGGGGAAGAATTTTAAGCATCTTACCCACGACCCAGGACTGTCAGAGAGTTAACGATTTACAATATAGGCATTTACACTGAGGAAATCGTGTAATGTTCACCTAACTAAAAGGTCTGACTCTAAGGAAAGTCCTATAATGAAGTCCAGCAATAACCTGCAAGCATACTTGCTCCCTACTTATCTATCTTGATATATCCTTTTTTTTAGCTGAATTGTGCATTTGTAAAAAAAATGTTTAGGATGGCAAATTAGCTCCAAATAACATGAATTAATAGTTCTTACTAATTTTCTATTTTAAAATTAAGTAGTTCGTTATTCAAACCAATTTTTTCTTTCAATATTCAATTTATTTATGTATTATTATTAGTGTTTTGAACATGAGTGTAAATTAAGTGTTTGCACTCATAATAGTATAGCACTCCTCCTAAAAGTTGTTAAGTAGTGACTACATTTTGAAAGTTGTTTGTAATAAAAATAATTTTTCAT
This sequence comes from Uloborus diversus, assembly GCF_026930045.1. Lineage (NCBI taxonomy): Eukaryota > Metazoa > Arthropoda > Arachnida > Araneae > Uloboridae > Uloborus > Uloborus diversus. Next base: position 60,598,421 of record NC_072731.1, on the reverse strand, counting down.
TAATTCTCTGATTTGCATTTTATTCTTCAACATTTGTATGTAATGATACACTTTCAATGCACACTAAATGCACACACTTAGCATTTATTTGATTTTACTCAGTAATGTTTCTTCCGAATTGAACAAAGATTTCTCCTGTTCAGTAAAAATGCTGCATCTTAGTATATCAGTTAATCATTTTTTTTTCTTTTACCCTTATTTCATGCATTTTTAAACGTTGAATATTTTCCAAAATTTGTCTTCAAGCTGTTTATTTACCATGATCACAATTATGTGTATTCAGTATCAATGGCAATTTTTAGAATGAATAATTCTAAAATTATCTTTTGCATTTCCTCAATCTCATTTCAGGATTAGTTCTTAGTTTTTTTTTTTAATTGTCTTCTGGTTCATAAATCTCTTTATCTTTTTGAATTTAAATCATAGATATTCCTAAGTAAAACCTTATGCCTTAATGATTCAAAATTAATATTTTTTTAATCAATTTTTATAGGTTATAAAGTTTAGAAGATCTAGTGAAATTAAAGTCAATAAACTTTCAGAAGTTGACAAAGGTGTTCTAAGGTAAATTTTTTATTGTTAAAAAAATAATGTTCTAATGTGTTACAATGAAGTGATCTTTACCTTTTAAAAACATAAAATTTGTGTTATCAGAAGGAATGTTTGAATATCATTTTTGTAGATTTATTCCCTTACTATTACACTGGTAATGACATTGCATTTGGATTTCTTAAGGCAGAGAGAGATGTAAAAATGACTTAATACTGGTCTTAGAGAGGACTGTATAGCTTTACGTAAAGCACAGGCTATTTTTAAAAGATGAGTTGTTGAAGCGAAACGTTCTTCATGTAAGCTTGGCTCTGCTACTTGAGCATTCATTTAAACCCAAAATTAACTTGGAAGAAGCATGTTGATACAGCCATTGATAGAGTATATTCAAGATCAAGACAACTAAAATGTTTTGCAGGTGTCATTTGGGGCTCAACTCAAGATGTTTTATGTACGGCCTATAAAAGCTTGTCTTAGACCTGTTATTGAATATGGAATGAAGTTTCGATAATTTCCTCAGATTCTGTTAGAAGCAAGCTTGACTTTTTCCAGAACAACATGTTGCAATTTATTACTGGGGTGCTAATTAAACCACTATAGTTATTATGGAGCTAAAGACAGAGTTAGAACCTCTGAGTCAAAGGTGCAAAAGAGAGGCCATCAATCTTGTTGTAAAATTCCTATGCAGAAAAAAATAACTTTCTATCGTAATATGAACCAACAAGTAAGAGATTAAAAAGACTTAAATCATTCCTCTTGACTTTTCACGATCTTTGTGATGCGTATGATATCCCTACACCTATTTGGCTGCTCATCCCACAGGAATTGAACACTGTTCTTGATCTAGCTGTGTTGGAGGTTCACCTAGAGCTTATTTGGAATGTTAATAATTAGTTTTGCTCACAAAGACAGTTAAAAAGTGAAGCTTTGGCTACTATACATAATAGATAACTCTCCTGAATATTGGTTTAATGTGTACACAAATGGTTTGGCTGAAGATGCAATAAAAAATGCTGTTGTTATGTGTTTCTCATTGATTCACAAACAGTTATTTTGTCATTTACAAATGCAAAGTATAATGAAAATGCTCATGTCCAATCTTGTAGAATGAAACTGTTTAAACTTAAAATAAGGGAAAGTGTTGCGCTTCATTGGATTCCGAGTCATTGTGACATTTTTGGAAGTGAGCAGACAGATCAACTTGCTAAGACTGGATATTTTATGACCCAACAAGATTTTCCTCAACCTCTACATAATATTAAATGAATTGTTTATAATAAACTAAAAAATAACACAATTTCTTCATATAGTGATGCAGCTGGTTTTTTTTTTTTTTGCTAACTGAATTTTTATTGCATGTCCTTTAATCATTTTTTTAGTCAATAAGGTCATATTTAATTATCATGATTTTTTAAACAAATTTTAGCAATTGAGGTAATACTTTTTATTTAATTTAACAAGTGGCCTCTTTTTCTCTTACTCTTAGTCTTCGAAAAGCCAGGGACTCACTTTTGAATGATGTTGACAGACTTGAAGACGACATAAAAAGGTATGTTTTAGGATTGATAAAAACAAAATAATTAAGTTTTTTTTACAACTTCCCTAATTTGAATTATATCTTCGTCAGTATCTAAAAGTATTTGTTTTGATAGTTGGACTTTTATTAATTTGCTTCATAGTAAAATAAAGCCTGTATTTTATTGATGTCACTTAATTGCTTTGAATGGATATCGAAGGATGCTTATGAAATGCAATAACTAATGGATTAACAAATCATGCAATCAAAATCTGTATTAAAGTAGATTAAATAACTATGAGATAGTTAAACTAGAAGGAAGCAATGATTAAATTATAAGTCTTGATATGTAATCAATCAGATTTGTTTATATCAAGTAGTTATGAATGTTTTTTCAGTGATAAGAAACAATTTTTCATTTTCTTATAGACCACTTTATTGCTTCATTTCATAATGTTAATCTTTTTGTAGTTGCACCCAAGAAATAAAAGCTATGGTAAAAGCTGGAAGCAAGACGAAAGTAGGTTTTTATTTTCATATACTATACGTTGATTCTCTTCTAAGCAAAATATTTGCTATAATGGGCCCAAGTGAAATGACGATTCTTTATTTTCATATGTTATGCTTTATATCTCATGTGTTCAACTGATAAGATAATAAAACTGCATGCATTAAGTTAGACTTTGGCAAATAGTAATAGGTTTTTAAATTAAAAAACTTCATGACAATACAATAGTATTGTTTATTTATGTGTATTCATATAAACATTTGGAAGCCAAAAGGATATCTTTCGCATAAGGTTTACCCTACTAGCGGAGTGAAATATGTCCCAAATTTAAGTTCTTCAGGGGTGATTGTGTTCCGGTATTTACATCTTGATTTCCGGTATCTTCATCTTCGAAAATACCGGAACCATCCTATATTTTCAGAAAAACCCACTTTTGTAAAATTTAGGTCGATGTTTAATGAAACGCTGAAAGTCCAAATTGAAGACGTTTCGTTTGGTATAAAGCCCTAAGCTACCGTCATGTTTTGCAATCTCTTTGGTAATTATTGAAGAACAGCTGGGGTGAGAGATGGAATAAAGGCTAGATAAGAAGAGAAAGGAGCGTTACTTGATATTTTTCCAATTAATATTTTCTTTTCAAGATGTCTAATATCGTTTCTCTATTGCATATCTTAATATGCAGATGATGTAACTAGGGTTGCCCATTCCCCCCGACTGCGATGGCACCCCTCAATTTTACCAAGCCCCCCCTTTTCCCTCAAGAATTGTCACCCACTAATAAAAAGACTTAAATTCTTCTAAATTAATTTCTCCAAAAGTTTCTGTGGTATAATCTCCTTCATGACCCCCCCCCTCCTCCCCTCCCGACACAAACACATGAAAATCCTTGCTATAACTATATTATTAGATTAAATTGCTAAAATATTTATTCACCAAGATGGCCTAATGCTTTTCTCTGTTGTAGATGCTTATGTAATAGGCTTTACATTCCCCCCCCCCCCATTAAATGTTGAATTTAACTACTTATATATATCGAGATTTGGAGAGCGATATATCGTGGCATTAAAATTCGGATATGGCCTAGCCCTATTGTGCATTGATAATAATACATTCTGCCCCTTTTGCCCCAAACTTATTTAATTCTGAAATATTTATGCACTTTTAGAAAATGAATGTAATAAATGGTTAAGGATTCAGATACAATGGAGGAAAATAAAACATTCTTTGAAAAATTTTTAGAAATGTGAAAAATTAAAAGAGTTTAATTCTCTCCATGTACATGGACATATTAAGTCCAATTAAAACTTCGAGTTTTGCCCCAACAAATTTTTATGTATATAAATAATGTGTGCATACATGTAATGTGTATATGTATGCTCATCAAAACACTTTTTCTTCTTGGAAAAAAGTTCAGGTATTTTTTCATGGAGTCACAATCACCCCTGGTTCTTTCAAAGATGAGTTTAAAATGCATTTGCCCTAATATTTTCTGTCCATTTTCTGCTGATTCCATTGCTCATAAGTGCCAAGTCATAAATCAACAAAAGGTGGTGAATATGTTTCCTTTTTCTGTGCTTATACAGGACCGTGCTTATGAGGTGGCAAACTGTGCGGCCACACAGGGTCGATAAAATATTTCGAAGTTTAGAGGCTGCTGAAATATTACAAGAGAATAAAATATTTCTGTGTGAAATAGTTCCACTTAGTGTACGCAATTGTATTCTGAAAAGATAGAAAATTTGTCTTTTTATATTTATTTCTTTATTTTAACATTTTTACTTTCAAGAGAAACTTCGAACTTTTAATTTTTATTGAAAAATTTGTAAATTATCATGCGATAAATACCTTTAATGTTATGGATTTTTGTTTTTCAGTTTGCAACGTTTGATATTTTTCATTGTCGTGTCATTGTTTTAACTATAGCTTATAAACAATCTAAAATATAATTGTTTTATTTTAATGTATGCACATATTTTCTTCGTGTGCCATTTGCTTCTGTAATTGCTAGTAGTAAAAGTAAGTGAAACATGAACAAATTTAGGTGGGAGGGAGGGGCAGTGCCCCTTCAGTCTTTAGGGGACTTTTCACATAATAATAACACTTTTTTCAAAATTAAAAAAAAAAAAAAATGACTTTTTTTTTCTTTTTTGAATAGTTTAGAAGTGGAAACAAAGAGGACCTTACACTGTATTACAATCAGTAAACCTGTCACTGAGTTGTTGGAAACAACTACTTTGAACTAAAAACCATTAGAGAAAGTATATAAATTAAAATATCCGCTGAACAAGCCATCAATTCCATTGCAACACTTACAGTATTCGACAATTATTTCAATGAATTTGAAGCTAAAACAATAAATTAAAAAAAAAAAAAGAAGATTTACCTATAAAGCAAGCTATAGCTTAGGGCACCCGCTTTGTTAAAAGTTCCCTTCTCCCAAAAATTTCATGATTTGTTCCTAAAAAATGAAAAGTAACTTGAAAAAATTTCATTTTAAAGTGCTTGAAATCTCTGAAAATTTGGAAAAGTGTGGGTACAAACCAGATGTTTTAAAATTTGTAAAAAATGGGAGAGGGTAGGGGGAGAAATGCAAAAAAATGTCAAATTCAGCTCCTTGTCACATCCTGCATTAAAAATGTAAAAACCATGGTTCTCATGTGTCTGTAGCTTGAGATAAACTTTTGTTACTCACATGTTTCATATCTTGCTGTTTATTTAATCCTAAATGCAGTATTCTGGAAATTCTTTTGTATCGCTTGCTTTTTTCTTACTTCTACTGCATATTGTTAATCTGTTTAGCCCCCCCCCCCCCAAAAAAAAAATGTGTTACACTAATACTACATCTATTCCTTTTTCGTATTCTGCACCATTTGTAATTGCAAAAAAAAAAAAAATGCTTTTAATGAGAAATCTATATTTTTTTTCTTCTTTTAAACTTAAAATAGTTGTTTCTTACTAAGTTAGAACAATACTATAAACTGGTACAATCTAGTAATAAATTTCAGAGACTGGAAAGGGCAAATGAAGTGCCTTAAACAATTTGTTCTGGAACCCTTGAAAAGAAGTCTTTGAAATTCCTAAGCAAAGTGTGCTTCAATTTTATTTCTTATCAAATGTATAAATTATGAATTATTGTCTAAATGGGCAGCATGTTACTCTCTTGTTACCTATTTTCTAAATCTGTGCACCATTTCTTTTAAAGCATTTTTTAACTATCAATCATTTTGTATTTAATTCATTGTTGTATTTGTGGGTGGATTGGAGGCGTGATCAAAAACTAATTGAATTGAACCGACAGACGATGTAAGGAAATAACAATGCATAATGTTTCTCTTCTCCCTCGTTTTTTCTCTCTGCTGTCAATGATTTGTTGACCCGAAAATTATTTTTACTGTGTGTAATTGTAATTTGCAAAAGAGTATGTTTATGTTTGCCTATTTTTCCCCGAGATTTTTGTAGTTCCAATTACCCCTTATAGGGCTTTAAAATGCAGAATTTTATATCTATTTTACAAAAATTTCTCCAAGGGAAAACCGTACACACAAAAATTGGAGACATTCTATTCCCCATTTAAAAGGGAGCTCTATATCACTCTCTTGATACTATTTTCCCTAATAAGTTCAATTCAAGAAAGATAAAACAGCATATTAATAAAACGGCACAAAAAAATCAGGCATGACTTTATATTTCACAGGAAAAAAAAGACTACAACATAGTGTGAGCGGAGGGATGGGGGGGAGGCTTTAAAAATGGCCTTTTTTGCTACCGATAGAAAAGTTGTCCGGACTACAAAAGAGACACAAAACCTGAAATTGCTTAAAGCCTAGAGATGGCTAAATCCCACCCCTGTTCCTCAAAAAAAAAAAAAAAAAAAAAGCAAAAAAACAAAACAAAAAGGATTAATTTGAATTCTGAAATTTTGAATTCAAATTATGTTTTTCGCAATCACGAACTGAGACAGGACCCTACTCATTGGAGTTATTGTTTCTAGAAACAGCTCCTGTTCTCCCCTCCAAGCCTGCCTCTCCTCCTGGGCGGTTACGTGTGCATAGTTGTGTGTGTAAGTGTGTAGGCTTGTGTGTGTGCGTAAACCTGTGTGCATGCACGTAGGCGTGTGTGTGAGTGTGAGCGTGCGTGTGTGTAGGACATGGACGCCTCCGAGCAGGAGAAGCGGATAGCTCAAAACCGTAGCAGCTGCACCGCGCCGCACCGCCTGCAGAGGACGGTGGGCGGTGTTGCTCGCTGGTCCAAGTTGAAAAAGGCACAGACGCCAAAAACAGTCAAATGAGAACAATAAGCAATCGTGATTGCTCATCAAAAAACCTGTTAATGAAATGTGTTCGGGAGAGATATGTTTTAGAAGAGAATAAAATAACAAAAATGATTATCTATCAACTATTAAAACAAAATTTCGCACAAGGCCGCCAAAACTCTGTGCATATATCATGCAAAGCATGACGAAATGTTAGTTATGATGCTAGTTTTCACAAAACCATATTGCCATAAAGAGGGCACTGTTTTTTCTGATATTCTGTTTCTCAGGCCCTCCAACAATCATCTGTTTCACGGAAAAAAAATAATAGCATTGCTATTTCCTGTTCAGCAAAACAATTAGTTAAAATCTATCCTGTTTGAAAAAGTCAATCCTGTTTGTAAAAATTAACAAAACCAACATATGTCAAGATTCTGTATGTTTCTCATTTTGCATTATTGCACATTAAAATAAGAATGTGGTATGACTATGTTGGATCTGTAATTCGAACCAGGGCAAGCACTTAAAACTGCCACTTTTAGCTATCTTTCTTCATGTTTTCATGTCTAGTTAAAACTAAAAAAAAAAAAAAAATCAACAGAAATAGGGTGAATTTTCTGCCCCTCGGGAGTTGCCACCTAGGGTAAGGACCCTGGCTTGCTTGCCCCTTAATCCTTCCCTGATGGTTAACCACCATCTAAAAATGTCATTAATGGTAGATAATACCAAATATGATAAGTAAAATTAATTTGACTTTTCTTTAAAAAATGTCTGATTTAGTAAATTTTATGTTCATTTCTTATGCAAAAGCTTACTAGTATAAAACTGTTAATAATTATTTGTATGTCTAATGGAATATATATATATATATATATATATATATAAAAGATTCAAAAAGGTGCAAAAATGTAGGTATGTAAATGAAATAGAGATTACAAATAAACATAATATCGTAGGCACAAATAAGCTGCTTCTTCGTCAGTGGGTGGGAACAGCATACCCTAAGCAGAGCCTCACAGGTTTCAGAACGCGTCACGGGTCAGCAAGTAAACCAGATAATATCATAATAAACCAAAGGTTGCAACAGATACAGAACCAAAGTTCGTTCAAGTATAATGCAAAAGTTGCTGTAAATATAGAACAAATGTTCCTTAAAACCATTCATAATACAATTTTTGATAAAGACAAGATGATATAAATTTAAATGTAATTAAAGTAAAAATAGCATTAGTTGATTAAATGTTTAAAACCAACTTGCTGAATCGCAATGTCCCCACACATACCACAATGGCAAAAGGGGGGTAACAATTAATGCATACAAAAGTTTATAAAACTCACTTCTCCCACAAATTATTTTCATTCCAATTCGAATTCATCTAATTTCAGCATATGTAGAAGTATCAGGAAATAACATCATCTTTCCATAATCCAAAAATTATTAATCATCAAGCCAGTCTGCGCATGTCACACAAAATCTGACATCCAACTGAAAGTGTTCCATGCAGGATTTAAGCAAGAAGTAATCATAAAGGTTATCTGTGTAACTGTGTGCCCGAGGGTTAGGATTGATAATGCTGGTACTTCTGAAAAACTGGACTGTAATATGGAATGAACCTTAAAAAGAAATTGTTATTATCAAAAAGATTAGCAAATAAATGGAACATCTGCTTGTTAAGATTTTCATAATTATTGCAAATTTTACTGAACCTATTTAGTTGTCCCGTAATGATGTTGATAAAAATTAGTTTATGCAAATTACTATGCCAGTAGGGCATGGAGAAAGTAATGAAATTTGAATACATTTATTAATTGGATGAAATAGTAATATTTTGTGGTCTCTTTGAATTCATGTAAAATATACATGCAACTTGTCCTTTGATTGATATTCCTCACAATTTTGAATCTCTAAAAAATGATGGTTCTTCCCAATGACAATTATCAATACAATTATGATGATTTAATTTTGAGTATAATTCAGTAAAAAAAAGCAAAGTTCTCTCATATTTTTCCTTTTGTGCCTTATGAAACTCTCTTTGATGACAAAGTCAATAGTTGAGGCAAGACTAACTTTGAAACGTACTTCACATAATGTGATCAGGCTCTTTGTTGACATCACAATGCTGCTAAGTTAACATTGTGTAAAGTGTAGAATAATAGAACTCTTTCCATCCAAATCAAGGATGTTCCGTTTCATTCTTGGAATCAGATGTCACATGTTTTAGTTTCATCATTGTTTAATGAAATATGATTTCAATTATAAACATATACATTTTGCCATAAACTGTTTTTTAAGTTATAATTACTGGCATTAACAACAACACCATCCCTCCTCTAGTGATTGTAATCTTTAAATATTGTGATAACAAGGTTTTACTGTGTACTGTATTTACTGTATTGTATGTACTGTATATTCACAGCTACTGCCAACTTTTGAAATCTAAATTAGTAGCAAACGTTTGCCGGGGGGGGGGGGGGCGAGGAGGGCTCACGTTTTATGACACTCTAACAGACACTATGAATAATTTATTTTTAAATGTACAATGATAAAAGTAACAGTTTATTTTGAAAAAATATTATGTCTTTCTATTATGTTATCATTTATTATAAGTTCTTTTTGTTTATTTTTAAACAAAAATTTGAAGCATTATTGAGTACAAAAGCAATATTATCCAAATGATTAAAAATATGGGTATTATTTATAATAATTTTAATTTTTTTGGGACTACAAAAAAAGGAAAAGAAATAAAAATCGTAAGTTTTGGACACGTTTTCGTAGTATCGTAACTAAAGGCAGTAGTTCGTAGAAACTACGATTTTTTTTATAGCAACTGGCAGTTCTGTGCATATTACTGTATTCTTATGTGTAATACATGCATCACATAATTTCACATTTAAGTTATAATTGTTTACTAATAAACTGTTTTCATTCATAATATATATTTTATATGTGAGAATGATTTCATTGAAGTTTTATTTATTTTTTCATTTGTTTATACATTTGCTTCCCTGTTTAACGGTGCCCTATTTAACGACTTTCCCTATTTAAAGGCGACTTTTCATGGTCCCGGATTCTCCAGTGTAGTTTTAGAGGTATTCTATTTAAGGACTCATTCTACTTATGCACAATTTTTTGTGGTCCCCTGAAAGTCGTTAAACAGAAAGTCAATTGTAATTCTGTATGTTTTTTTTTCCATGTTTAATGGTGTAATTTTACACATATGTATATATTTATGCATAATGATTTACTGTTTTCTTTAGGCTATGGTGCTTTTAAAGAGGAAAAAAAGACTAGAAGCTTGTCTTGCGAAGAAATATGTCGCTTTTGATAACATAGAAGATCTCCTCTGTCAGTTACAGAATTCGGGCTCTGAAAAAATGGTAAATTGTTACACAACTTAATTGCATTGTTCGTAGGAAATGCCACATGTAAAAGCAGCTACTTTTTACATCATAGAAAGTAGTATTCTTAAAGTAAAGTCTGGCTTAGATGATACTAACTCTTTGAAGTAGTTATAAACATTGTAGACAACTACAATGTTTATAACATCTTCAAACAGTTATAAACATTGTAGTTGTCTACTAAAAATCTGTTGGGAGCCCTGAATGAACAATCATCCTAGTTCCAGTTATTGATTAAAAATAGTTTTATCAATGATGTTATGATTCTTCTCCCTTGAATTGAAATTTAGGAAGTGCAAATACGTAAAGTAAATAAATGAAAAAGTTTGCAGTTCATGCTATGGATTTTAAGATTGAATAATAATGAAATTGTATCGGGATAAGAAAAATAAATGTAGATTTAAGAAAAAAAGTGCCTTAAACAGTATTGGCCTTTTGTCCACTTTTGTTTATTAAAAGTCCTGGGCTGCGGAAAAAATTAGACAAAATGGAAGAAGTTGGACAAGATCAAAATCCACTGATTTTCTATGCGTTTAATATGTAAAGTTACTGCTATGATGCAATAGAATTATTACATAATTCAAATTAATTATAATTTTATCGCAATATTTCTTAATAGTAAAATATTTTTAAATTAATCAAATAATTGTAAATTAAATAACAATCTAATAAATGTACCAAAAAAAAAAGCAAATTACATTGGTGCAACTAGTTTTTTACCATAAAAGTAATCAAATTCAACAAAATGAAGCAGTTGAACATGAATGCATTACAATATTATTGTATGAAACAATAAAAAGAAAGGATTAATGTTATGGTGTAAATGTTTGTCAAAAAAAAAAAAAAAAAATCAATAACAGTAATAAATTTATTGATTAAAAACAAAGAATTTCAGATTAGTTTTATGAGTCATAATTCAGTCTAATGTCAAAGTAATAAATGTCACAATCATTGTGATATTTAAAAAAAATTTGGATAAAATTTTAAAAATATAGATTTTTTTTTTCTCTTTGAATTTACTTTAAAACAAACTAGGATACTGTAAAAAGTTATGATTAAGTTTGCTTTAGATACTAAACTAAAAGTGAAAAGATGTACATCTTAAAATTAAATTATACTTGAACCAAATTAATACTTCAACCAAAACAAAAGAACTTAGCTTTAAATTTACATTAATTTCGTTACAAGTAAATGTTTCATTTCAATGTATAATATAGCTCTGATAAGTTGAAGCTTGACCTTGAAAATGATTTTTCTGTCTTGTAGTGATTGGCACTGACTTGAGTTGGATTTATTTTCTTGAAATTTAGCAAAAGGGTCCGAAATTAAATCCACGCAGCAATAACACGTCCCTTTCCCACATAACTTCCCAAAAAGAAGTTAACACTGTCAGGGTCACGCTTCAACTTATCTGAATCACACTGTAATATTTTCTTTTTCAGCACCAACATGTTAATTCAAAAAATTTGTTAGTTCATTTTATGACTCTTGATTCCAGACTCAAAATCTTTATGATTTTGTAGCACTGGTTTTGATTTTGTAAATGCATTAATTGGCAGTAGAACTGCTCAATGAGGGATGAAGATGTTAATATTTACAGCAAAGGCAAATGTTTTATGAATTGTCATTCAATGTACTTTCACTTAATATATATAATTCCTTTTTTTATAAACATCCTAATATAAAAAAAAACTTCTATTTTTTTCTGATTTTACTTCAAGTATTTCACATACCGTACAATTGTGTATACACTAATGTGTGCATGCTATCTAGATTAAACAAAATTTCTTTAAATGAAAAGAATCAACATCTTTATTTTGTATTATTGAGTTCAGCATTTTGAATTTAGGAATTTTAATGTATTGAGAAAAAGTGCTAGAAATGGGCAAAATGATATTTTGTCCGGGACAGTTTTTTCAGGCTTTTTCCACCGTTTTTTCCCCACGGTGGAAAAAACGCTACAACCTAGGCCTGAAATGGTTTTGTTATTTGCAGTAAATTATTTCTCTGGAGCCTGATTTAGGATTTGGAGAATATTAGCTAGATTACTGATTCATGACGACAGATACTGAATATTTAGTTAAGAAATTGAAGTTTGTCTGGAAGAGCGTTTTATAGATGGCTACTCTCATTAACATTTAACCACCACAACTCATGTTAAGCCATTATCTCTGTTTATTTATTTAATTAAAAAAAATAATTTGCAAAAGAAAGCATAACAGATCACAGTTTTTTTTATTGCATTTTAATGTTGTTTACTTTGAACATTGCATTTTATTTACAGTTTACATTTTATTTATGTCAGGTTTTAGATGCCTATCGCACCGGTGTTCAGGCCATGAAGGCATCTATGAAAATAGATTTGGATATAAACAAAATTGATGAAACAATGGCTGAGGTGGAAGAGGTAAATTTAAATTCATATTTTTATCCTTTTGTTATTCAAATTTGTAGTTTTAAGTCCCATAAAACATTTTTCTAAAAGTTTTTACAAGGAATTAAAGTTTAAGTATGTTATCCTAATTAGTTTAAAGCATGCTTTTCATATTAACAAACATTCTTTTGTGATTTCTAACTGACATTCAAATTATTTTTGCTGAATTTTTTAAATATTAGTACCTTTAATTCACAGATTATATACAGTTAGACCCTGATTTAATGAATTCATCAGGACCAAAACTGTTATGCGTTAAATTGTGGTTATTCGTAATATCGGGGTGTGAAAAAAATTTAAAAAAGTTACCCTAACGTCTTAATATGCAACTGTGGAAAAATATCCATATTTAGAAAATGTGCACTTTTTATCCAGCATTTCACGATTTATTACACACTAATTAAATTTGAAATTTTAAAGTACTGTGTAATAGATGTTTGATGATTTCCTTAATACTTTACTCGAAATAAATCACTTTCGAATTAATGGAGAGAAGAAAATACTGTGTCATTTACAGCCTGCTGCATGAGATTAGTTTCCAGGCCATGTAAAGCATTTGAAAAAGTAAGTTTTAATGGGAGATTCATTATAGCTTTCTGCATCGGAATCGCTATTCATTGGTTACCCCTTAGCCTGTCAAAAATGGCTGATTCCGAGAAAAGTCTTTCTCTGCTTCGGACAGTATGGATACTATCATTTGGAAAACAATCCCATGTTTCCTAACTCAAATTAATAGTAAAAAAATATTTCGGCTGTTAAAATAATTCGTTAATTCAGGGTTTGACATTCGGTGAATAGGGGTTTTTGCCTTCATTTTAATCGGGGGAAAAAGAAAAATTTGCTGAATCGCGAAATTCGTTAAATAGAGGTTCCTTAAATCGGGGCCAGACTGTAGATATATATCAGGGAAGAATTTGTAAATTTTCCAGTTCGGGAATGATAATGAGGAGTAGCTGAATCCTGAGTCCTTGAATAGGCAAAAAGACTTCAAGTGTGATTAATTTTCTGAGGGGTAAAGTATTAATCAGTGACATTTGATGTAATGTGTCACTTCAAAACCGCAAGCAAACACAGAGAGATTGCTTCTTTTTTCTTTCATTTTTAATTAATATCCAATAATTCAAATACATCCCTGATTGCCCGGACATTTGTGGCTGAAGTACGATGTGTGAAATATTTTAAAGATAGGACAAAAGATCAAAACTTAAGTTTAATACCAGGGGTGATTGTGGTCCGGTATTTTACCGAATTTCCGGTATTTTCGGACGTATTTCCGGTATTTTCATGTCTGAAAATACCGGAATTATGTTCTTTTTTCGTTATGCTTTTATCTCCCTACCTCTGCAATTTATTTTGAATTATATAATACTCATCAAATATACCTGCAAGAGCCTTAAGATGGACAACTATCCCTTAAGATGGACAAATGTCAAGATAATTTGTATAACACCAGCTCAAGTGTAACTTTGTAATCCATTAAAAATTTAATTAAATGTGCACGCAATATTTTGACTCAGAACTATTTAAAACTATGGCAAAGGTGCACTTAAGTAATAGAGGCCAAAGATTACCCCCCCCCCCCCCCGTTCTCGCTTTGAAACTTTCAGGTATTTTTTGATGAACTCACAATCACCCCTGTCTAATACCCTTTATCCCTGAGGGATATTTATGCACATACTAAAAGCCAGGACTCCAAGGGTGAATCCAGAAAATTTTTAAGGAGGGGACGATTGTTTTTTACCCTTTCCTTTTAGAAACTTCAATTTCTAAAAACTTTCGAAGTAGTGAATGAACCTCCATCGCTTACTCGTATGTAATCAAAGGTGTCCTACTGTTGTGTTTCTTTCAAAAAATATCCAGGTTGAGCCTTTGAATTTATCTCTAATATCATCTAAAATAGTCTAAAATTGAGATTTTGGAACTTCAACTTCGAAAAATATCCTGTCGAAAGTTGCGGTCCTAATTCCAGAGTAATATGAGGTGGGCTATGATTGCATTTTCAAAACTTCAAATCCGGAAGAATTCCGTGAAAGAGCTTCCTTTCTTCTAACACCATCGAAGATAATGTAAAATTGTGTTTTTGTAACTTTAATAACGAAAATATACTGAAAAGATATCTGCCTCCCTTGGATCCGCCCTTGCAGGACCCTATAATACCACAGTCTCCTCTTCGTCCCAGGGGTACAGGTACAGTTGAGAAAAAATAGAAGAGACGGGAGAACCTAAAGATTGAAGAGATCAGAGCATGTTTCACAAGTAAACCACCCACAGTGCACGTCAGAGCAGGTTCGATTCAAAGAAAATTCATAAAGTCATGTGCCAACCCTTTCACTTGATTTTCTTACTGTAAAACATTAGTTGAAATCAAGAAAAAAATATCAAAAACGGCTTTGAAGTTTGAATCAGAGACGTTTTTTCAAACATAATCTGATAATACATAAAAAGTAGTCGAAAACTTTGTACTGCATAGTGAATAAAATATGACAACGTATATAAAGTACAAATACAAAATGAAAAAAGGTTAAAAAACCAGCAAACAGCTGTTTCGGCACTCTAAAATACAAATGCCATCATCAGTGCAAATAAAAACGAGGACTGGTTCAACCCGACTAAAACACAGTCGAGGCGAACATTGGAATGAGAGACGAGTTGTAAAAGATATGAGAGCAGTACCGGAAACGATGACGTCAGGGTTACGTCAGAACTACAGAGGACAGTTGCACTCAGGAGAAAACGTCACGGACAAAAAATAAATCAAATAACAGACTTCCAAACATTAGGAAAAGGGGGAGTGCTAGACAAATCATTGACGGTTAAATTAGCATTTTTCCATATGTAATATGACTCCCAAAAATCTAAAAGATCTTTAGATTGACGTTTTCTCCTGAGTGCAACTGTCCTCTGTAGTTCTGACGTAACCCTGACGTCATCGTTTCCGGTACTGCTCTCATATCTTTTACAACTCGTCTCTCATTCCAATGTTCGCCTCGACTGTGTTTTAGTCGGGTTGAACCTGTCTTCGTTTTTATTTGCACTGATGATGGCATTTGTATTTTAGAGTGCCGAAACAGCTGTTTGCTGGTTTTTTAACCTTTTTTCATTTTGTATTTGTACTTTATATACGTTGTCATATTTTATTCAATAATCTGATAATCTTTATTTTTCAGGATTTAAAATTGATTAACTGAACTACAACTAGAGGAATAAATGAAGAGAAGAATTTAATAATTATGAAGGGATAAAAACAATAGAGTAGGCCCTCGTTTTACACGGGTTGATTTTATGCAGCTTGGATTATACGTGGTTTAAGATCTGACATTTTAATTTTATTATACGGGGGTGAGTTTCGGTTTTACACGGATGCGGAATGCAAACAAATAAAATTTTCCCCTCTTTCAAAATCCAAACTTCTAAAGATTGCAGATTACGCGTAATCAACTGCATTTTGGCATGATAATAATCAAGCATGGGCCACTGTGGAGGCATTTTATGCGATTGGTTCCAGAGCTCTTTCCAGAAGTAAAGTTATTGAACACTCACTGATCAGATCTCACTAGAAGAAGAGCTTTTAGGGGTGACAAAGGAGGCCAAAATCAACGAGGATACCGACGTCAGTGACACTCAACCAAAAACATTCACACTGAAAATTTTGAGCCATTCCTAGAAATTATCCTTCTTATTTGTTAGAGCAGGAAGATTCTGTCATGGAACTGACGCAAGTGATCATGGATGCATTAATGCTTTGCAAATAATTACAGAGAAAAATTCTTAATGACTGCCAAAAGACTATTATAGACAGCTCCTCTTTGTAAACAGAATACGAAATTAATTTATGTTTTCTTTGTGCATGTTGTGCATATAAGTCAATATAAGTACTCATTAAACTTATTATACAATTAGTCATCACTAACTAGAATAAAATATTTTGTTATCTACGGAACCAAAACCCTATTTTAACACTATTATTAGGTCTCAATTAACACCGTTTCGATTTACGCGGGATTTCCGTAGAATGTAACCCCCCTGTAAAACGAGGGTCTACTGTACTTCATTCGGTTTCATATAAACACACATTAAAAGCAAAGAACTCAATATATTTTTACATCAGTTGTGTATAATGTATCTTTTGTATGTTTTTTAAGTTTCTCATGATCAAAATTTATGTAAAACATGTTTGGTCAATGTAATTTTTCTTTCTAATTGTAGAAATATTCATAGCTATATCTTTAAACATATCTTACAATTTTTTCTAGAACCACAATCGAAAGTCATCGGTTAACCTTTAATTCAAAAATAAATGAGTGTTTAGTTAATAATAGCAATAAAACTGCATGCAACAAATAAAATTGCAAAGGCATCTTGTATATGTTTTAGAAAATCAAAATGAAAGTTTTGAGATACAAAATCATGCTAAGAAAAAATGGTTACTTTTGAACGCTTATTTTTGAATATTCTTCTCAAAGTTTAATTTATATTTTACATCAGTTCGAAAATTTATTAATAGTGTTAGTTTTAAATTTTTGGCATTCTTTGTTTGTGTATACATTATTGCTAGTTAGTATGAAATTTGTAAACATTGATTTCACTTTTTTATAAGAGTTATTTCATCACTTTTCACTCATTTTAAAGATTATTGCTCTTTTTCGGATCTTTTTTTCTTTCTGCATTTTTTTTATTTTTCCTAATATTAAAGTCAATAACATATGTATGTTAAAAAAGGTCCTTTCGGTAAAAATTTAAAAGATCTTTAATTTGTTTTTCAAAATATTCAGACCTGAAGAATAATTTTAAGCATCTTAATCACTCTTAAAAAATTACATTATCGTTCCCCTAAAAGTAAAATAATTAGTAAACATATCATTGAGTTTAAAAAATTGGAAACATTTATCCTACAAAACTAAATTATGTCAAATAATATAAGGAATATTAAGTAAAACAAATTTGAAGTTTCAGCTTTTTACCTTCAAATATCTAGATAGTTACACATACTAATGTGAGTTATCATACAATGTTTTAAATCTCTCACTCTGTTTTAAGTACTTTTATCATTGCCACTGAGTGCCAAGGCAAGCCCCTTGTCAGTTTGATTCCGAACCGTCCTCTTCCCATTACTTATACTACTCTGATTCTGAGCTGGGATCCTCTAAGGATTGTACCACTAGTTTCCAGCTAAACTGACATGGCTTTTCGTCGGCCCTGGCTTCTATATGGAACACACTTTGGCGGCCCATACATTTTTCTCGGCTTTGCTGTGCTTTTTGTTTAAATATTATGAGTTAAAAAAATAGAAATGTGAACATGTAAGCAAATAATTATTATAAACAAATAATATTAAGATTGTATTTCTACTTGAATTTTACAGGAAAAAAACTTTTTTTTTTGTTCACTCTTTATTCCCTCCCCTTTTTCTTTTCTTTTTTTAAAAAACTTTATCACTTCGAAGGTTGCCCACCCCCTTTTTTTTTACTTTACTAAAATGAAATTTGCAGCCCTTTTCTTAATAACTGGGGAAAATGAAGCATATCTATTGACATCCCTGTTCTCTGCATCCGCTTCTAGCTATAGGTGTCTTGCAATAACTTTAATCTTACTAATAGCTGTATTTATTTCTTAAATGAAATTTCAACTATAGCTATAAATTGTTGGAATGTAGTAAGTTTGGACCCTTATCACTCATTAATCAGGCCCTATATAAACACGCTAGCATAAACTTCTGTGCTAGTAGTGAGATTTTTCTTAATAATGTGTGACATGCAGGAGGCTGGGGCATAGAATTGAAATCTGGTTCCTCAAACCTAGATACTACCAAATAATTTAATAATGTAATATAATTGCTTAGTTTTAAACTTCTTTTTTTATATTGCTAACATCATTGATTGTTAATAACTGTACGATTGTAAATATGTGGCTATGAAAGTTTTCTATGGAGTATTAAGAATCAGAAAAATATACACTCCTACAAAACGCAGACAGTTTCTTTTAGAGTAAACCAATAAAAGTCCCAACCTGGACCAATTAAGTGTAAACCGTTACTTATGGAAATATTCTTTTTTGAAGTATTTTTTAGCACTAGTCCCAAATCACAATAAAGTATCAACTGTGCAAATAAATCAAGTTAACAAGAGCTATAAATAATTACTGTTAATAATAATAATATTTGTTTGCGGTTGTATTGGTTTATTAAAAAAAAGAGGAATCTTTTAGGAAGCCTATTAAAACTCCCATACATTTTGCTACTTTTGGGTCATCTCCTGAATTATACTAAAATATAAAAACTGCTAGTTTAAATGATTGGTATGTAGATATGCAGTGTTTTAAAGATCTATTGCTGACTGTTGGAAAAGATATGATTGTAATTTTCATTAACAATATTTTAAAAGTACTAGATTTTGAAAGTTGATCAAAGTTTTAATCATGCTTCAACTGAACTGATATTTGATGCAAATTCTTTTGTTTCAGGCTGTTGATGATTACTCTGAAGTTCAAAAGACTTTATCAAGACCTGTGGGGGCTGATAAGGAAAATCTAGAAGAGTTTGAAGATGAGTTAGCTGAACTTCTAGCAGCAGAAAAAACTCCACAGGTTATAAAGGTGTCAACTGAAAGACCTAAGGAGAGAGAGAAATCACCATCGGAAATTCACCATGAAGAGCTAATGAGAAGATTAGAAGCGCTACGAGGGCCTCCAGAAGGTAAAATAATTGATTTTTCTATTTAATATTCTTATTCAAAAACAAAATAGCAATTTGTTAATACTCTCAACTACAATACTCATTAACAACAAGATAACATGCAGCCAATTCTTAATGTAATTCTTAATGCATATTGTAAATTTAAAGCTGTTTATATTTTTGTAAAAACAAAAAGCAAGAAAAACAACTATAACAGAGCGAATTGCAAATGCATTGCAGTCAAATTCATGAAAGTTGAAAAAGTTCTTTTATCAATGCATTAATGTGTTGAGCATCATTATGTACTCTTAATTAGGTTTGTTGGCAGCTTAAAGCATTGCATACACTAAGTGCTAAAAAAATTGATGTCCTTTGGTAAACACTAAATTTTTTTTTAATTTGTAACACTTAACAGAAACTCGTTAATATTTCAGTCATTTTTCCATTCTATGATTTTTTTTTTAATTTTTAACATTTAAATGATCTTTATTGAACTTCCAATATAACTAACTTTTGACAAACATTCAAAGTTTCTAAGATAAAAACTAATGTTTGGTAAGAATACCAAGTTTTGATGCACTGAACTCATTTATGGCTGATCTAATAAATAAAAGACTGTAGTTCAAGGCTTAGGTTAAGTTCATGGACTCTTGGTTCTATTTGGGATTTCAGTCTCTTCTTTATTTTAATTTCAATTACTTATTTTTTTTTTTTTTTTTATTTTACTGATATGGCAGTGCAGGGATTGATATTTTCCAAATTGACCTCAAACCTCGAATTTCCCGGGTTTTTAGATTCTTGAATTGGAATTCTAGAAATCTGGTAAGAATATTTTAAGAAATGACTAGTCATAATTTGTAAATGGACATCCAAAGTGGCCATTATCAAAGATACAGGTTAATGAATTATTAAAAATACAGATTTGCATGTGTTATTTATAGTTTTGTTTTTCCAGTAACAACTAAGAATATTTCTTCATCAGGGAAAATGATGAGAATTTTTTTTTTCTAGTTATCTTTTAAAATTTGAATAATGACTAAAAACTCCGAGTTTAGATGCTGGAAGGGAACAACAGTTTTCTTAAATATCTTTTGACTAGGTCCTTTATGTCCCAATTCTACCTGCGTAAAGCATTTTCAGGCTTTTGTGGCATAGGTCAGTTTCACCCTTGACAGTGTGGTGTGGGTAAATGAGTTTCCTGTTCTGTGCATATGGATAAATAAATGCTTCTTCTTCTTGGGGTTAATGCCTGTATTCACATGATGTTGGATATTTTCAGTTTTCGCATATTTATATAATAATGGATAGTCTTTTTTTTTCAGTAGAAGTATCACTTAATAACCAGTCTATGTTTATTCTCTTCTAGGTGCTCCTCCTACAAAGAAAGCAGCTGAATCAAAACGACTGCTTGCCTAATATAGAATAATTATTTGATTATTTGCATTTCTTACAAAATGTTTTAGTGCACAATTATTTATTTTTTTTTATGTTGTAGTTTTCTTCTTACTTGTGATTGAGTTTTATGCAACTTTGAATAGCTCATAATGTAATGTGAAAGATTAATACAATTTTAAATAGTTTTGTAATTTATTTTATATATTGTAAATAAAAACCATTTTATGAACGTAGTACATATCTTTTAAATGTTGTCGTTGGGTGAGAAGACAAAAATCTTTCCAGGCTAGTGAAAAGGTTATACTTTTCACTAGTCTGGAAGGTATTAACTCTGTATGGATTGTATATGGGCAGTCTGTGTGCGTTATCACACTAATTTTAACATTCATTGTTTCCTTCCCTTGATTGTTGATCTGAATAATCATTTTGTGTTTGGAGTTTTCTTCTTCTGCATTTTATTGTTTTATGTTTGTATGTTAATTGAAAAATCTAATAGAAGTTTGTTAAATTATTACAAACTATTGTGTGATACATTTTCTGTGGACTGTTTTAAGTTCAGAACTTTGTCGAACCAAGGGGAAAGGAAGGAAAAAAAAGAGTGAGAAATGATGTTTTTTTATTTTTACTAAAATAAAACTTTTTATATTGCCTGCAGTCCTGTTAAGTATTAACTTGAACAAGACTTTCCCAGTTTTCAGTTCAAATAATCTTCAAATCTTAAAATACTTGTTGTTCTACAGTATACACATTACTTATTTTACAACTATATGAGGCATTTACAAATATTTACAACGGCATCTGTGGTGCATGGTTTTGTCTTTAATAAGGAGATATTTTAGTGCCATGGACGCAGAATCTATGGTCAATGCCACTGGTCTCATGTAATAATTAGCAATGTTTATGAAAACCTGTGAATTTTTTAAAATATCTTTGACTTTGACACTGTATTTTGCTGACAATGTTTGATGGATGTTTTGTGTGCAAAAAAGCAAGAAATGTAAAAATTGTGCAAATTATCGCTAGATTAGCAATTTCTTTCGATTTTGAATTAACACTTGTCTGTTTACAGGCTTGGATCTGTGCAATCTCAAACTCCGCAGTGCGGGAGAGGGGAGCACGTCCTTAAGGGGCCCAAAGGCCCATGAAATGGGAAAAAAAATTGAAAAAAATCAAGAACGGGACTTATGAACGCTACAAATACACAATACTGACTTCTGTGGAGAGGCCCTAGAGATTTTGTTGCAGGAAACCCAAAATTTATTGATCTGGGTCTATCTGTTTACTTCTTAGGTAGATGCTTCATAAGATGATTACCCAAAGCCTGCATGAAAGACTGTTAGCCATTGGTTAAAAGTTAGCTTTCTTCGGTCTCTTTTGATATGCTGTGCTTTACTGAGGGAAATGGAGGGGGGGGGGACCTAAGTATATTTCGTCAGCAGTTTCACTTTTATTTTTAATAAATACATTCAATTTGCGATAACTTGAATCTAAAGGGACTGACAACAAATTTCGATTTATCAGAAGTTCGAATTGCCACTAGTTTTGGTTTTCAACATTTTAGTATTAAAAACCATCGAATATTGTAATTAATATGTACATATATCAGACAAAATAACACAACCTAAGTGTTTTTAAGCACAATATGCACAGTGTAATCAAAAATATTGAGAGAAAAAAAATCAAAAGCATGGTTTTGATTTAGATACTGCTGGAACCACTTGAATAGAGCTGATTCTACTTCAGGAAAGGTGCACATCTTCTTTCGTTTCAAATTTGGATTCATGGATTCTACCGCTTTAGAAGTTTCTCTTTTTCTTTTAATATCATTGACAGAGTGTATTTGCTTAGACACATTTCATAGTAAAGAAAACTCACTCTGTCTCTCAGGAACTTACAGCAAAATATTGAACTAAAGAATGAAGGGAAACGTATCTTAACTTAGTTCAGACTTTAAATAAAGGTACAATCAGTTGACTTGACAGCTTAAAAGCAAATTCGTAGTCCAGCAACATATCAAAGTGTAAACAGTACAGTAAAACAAAAGAAAACAAGCTACCTCATTTTGGCATGTGTAACTCCTTTTTCACATTTTGGCTCAGCTAAGTCCCCAGGTACTCTTCTTGCTTTAGAGCTCTATTGTGCAGGAATCGCAAGTGAAGATGAGCACATAGTCTTTTATTTCTTTTTCTTTTTTTTTTTTCATTCTTTCAAAATAAATTTCGAGTCATCTTTGAAAAAACTTTGAGTAAAAGGAAGTTAACTTCGAGGTATTCAAAATAATTAGCATGGAATTAAAAACAAAGGGGTCGGGACTTGATAAAAACTTCGAGTTATCGCGAATTCACTGCTATTATTTTTGCAAAGAATTAAGATTCGTAAAAAAAGCACATTCCTTAGTCTTTTTACAAATGAAATGTAACTAAGTTTATGAGTTTTTTTTTTTTTAATTTCTCTTGAGGATTTAAAATACTAAGTTATCCATATAGTAATCATGCAAAAAATCTTCAGTGAAAAATGAGAACTTCATCAGTTTAAGTAACACTAATTAGATCATACAATTTTACTATCCAATATAGCAGTTTCATTTTTAATGAATTAAAATTTAAAAAAAAAATGCTTTCAAATTGCTATTCTGAATGATAATGGTCAATTTATACTAAACAATTTCAAACAACAAAAATTTTGCTTGAAGCATTTATGCTCGAAAGTGCCATGATCACAGTATCATTACACCTTTCAGCAAACTCTTCATTATCCGCGGAATTGGGTGGCACAAGTGCGGTGGATAATAGAAATTGCTGATAAACCACAAAGAGGCTAAAATGAGGGAGAAATAAGGTAAAAGTTGTCCTTCCTCATAAACTTAGCTGCATTGCTACATAGTAGTTTTTACAAACAGTAAAAATACACACAGTACAGTAAAAATGTTTGGCATCTTTGCACAGCAAAACTTAACATTAGAAACAAAATGAATGCACGATGAAGAAAGCACAAAAAATAAACAACTGAGTTGAAATGTACAATATTTTGACAAAAAAACAGCCATTGGTATTTGTTTTTTACTGCAAAAATGCATGTTCCAGATTGTTAATTGACTCCATGGATAATCAGTTGTTTACTGTACATGAGAGATAAAAATTGATGGTATATATTTTAAACCTCGCTGCACTAAGGTAACTATCCAAAAAATGTTTCTTTTTTTCTTGATACTAGTTTTAAAAAAAGTGTCCATTAGTTTTTTTTTTTTTTTCCTCTCTTTTTTTCTAATTCAGTTATGTATATTACTCTCACAGTTGCAGCTGTCACTGAGTTTTGAAAAAATAGTGAGGTGCAATAGATATTCTCAGTGTCAGTGTATGGTACTTAGCATAATTTATGTTAAACAACCCAAATTTTAAAAATACATTCAAAAACTTTTATTGCGTGTATAAATTTCTTATAAAACATGATGAATAATTAATTTTTTACACGGTTTCATGTTTAAAAGTTATGCAAGCCAATAAATTTGTAAAAACTATAGATTTTTATAAAAGGTATGTTGAAATGTATCAGTATTTGTACTTGTATTGTAAATGATGTTTTTAAAGTTTGTAAATAAAGTGCTTTGTAGAAAACTTGTGCACATGAAATTTTATTTTAGTGTTGTGAAGTTTAATTTTGTTGTCATTGTTTGTCGTTATCATTTTCACATTTCTTAAAATAAATCCCATCCTTTTGTCAAAAAGAAACAAAGGAGAGAGCTACAGTGAGAAGCTTGATAAATATTGTAAGTGAAATAAGTCATTTATATATTTGTATTTCTTTTATTTTTATCAAATATTTATGTTGTAACTTTCTCACAATTTTCGAAAATTTCATGCTGTCTTCAGAAAATTTTACTTGAGTTCACTATCATACCTTCTAGGTGTGGCTGGTAAAGCCAGATAGGACTCTCTCCACCTCTTATCTTTAATGTGAAGAGTCTGCCTGGATCGCAAGTCCAAATTTAATTTTTCTTTCATTATGTGTGCTATAGTGGAATAAGGGACAGGATTCTGTGGAATTTGTAGTATTTTTGTTCCCTTTTTTTGCTAGAAAATCAGCCATTTCATTGCCATATATTCCACAGTGAGCCAGAACCCACTGCCAAAAACCTTTTTTCCTAAGGTTTGTAACATACTTAAATTAGCAATGCCGTCTTTAACTTTGTGTGAATCTGCTGGCTTTGGAGAGATGACAGCTTGAATTGCAGACTTTGAGCCAGACAAAATAACCGCTTTATCAAAGCTCTCACTCCTGGAAATCAGTTGTTGTGATGCCAGCCTAATGGCTGCCACATCTCCATCAAATGCTGTAGTGAAGGAACCAAGGAACGAATAGAATACAAAAAGGTCGGAAAAAACGCCAGCTCCTGTATTTCCCTCTTATGAAAGGCGTGATCCATCCGTACATATATGTATCCAATCCTGATTTGGATATTTGATGTATATAGTTTCCAGAGCAATAGCTTTCAATTCCACTTCATCTGTTATCTTCTTATGCACCAATTGAGTCAAGGTAACCCTAGCCGCCAAACAACCAACAAATCTAGGGTCTAAAAGTTTGGGAAAAAGTCAGCACAGGTAGGGATATCAAGTCTATCCTTTATGGTCTGAAGTCTCTGAATAGGCCCTGACTGAGTTTTCAATCTTCTGCATTTATTAATGTCATAATCTCTCCAGTAGGTGTTACCTGGTAGACGTACTAATTTTTCAAATAGACATATTGCTTTTCCTCAATAACCTCTTCTACTGGTTTGTTATTAGTAAGTAATAAGAGCTTGAATTGAAGTCGTTTTTACTGCCCCTGTGATTAATCTCAGGATTTGATTTTGAGCAATTTCTAACTTATTCATTACCGTTTTGCTACATGTAATAAGAGGCTCGCAGCAATAGGTTAAAATAGTTCTTTTATACATTTTTAACGTTAGTTTTAATGTATCCCTGCTGCAACTCCATCTCACACCAGCAAGTATCTTCAAAATCCTTGATTTGTGTTTCATTTTAGAAGTAACCTCTTCAATTTGTGTTTTCCAACTTAGCTTTTTATCAAATACGACGCCAAGGTACTTGGTGGAAGTATTCCTATGCACAATATTAATCTCGGTTGCCGATTTACCGTGAAAGTCTGATGGACTGACTTTTCCATGTTAATTTCCATTTTGTTTTTATCAGACCCATCTCAAAGAATCATTAAAGCACTATTCATTCTACATGTCATCTGACTTAGTTTCTCACTTTTAGCTGATGCCTAGAAAACTGAATCAACCGCATAACGGGCGCACCTAACACCATCCACTTCCTGCAACGCTTTTAGGAGGTCATTTATGTACTTGTTAAAAAGGGGGTTGTACTTGAAATCCCTCCTTGTTAAACCGGTGTGTATTTGTTTAAATTTGAACGTATGACTTGCATATCTCACTGTGCTGTTGAGTTAAGCTTTTGAGCAAAAATAACATCCTTCCATGGATACCCAATTTTTGTAACTTTTCGTAAGTACAGTTGGACCTCCATATATCGAAGTAGCAAATTTCCAGAAAAAAATTCGATATGTAGAAACGGTTTTATTTTATCGTACAAATCTCCTAAATCACTAAAATTAAAGATAATTTTCGTGTATAAAACCCAATTTCTAATTTATACGAGCAACGGATTAAATGAAAGTTGAAAAATTAAAAAAAAAAAAAAAAAAAAACAGAAATTACATTTTTGCGCCGTCATACATCTTCATTCTTCTGCAATTAACTTGATTCGCAACATTATGGGGGTTTCGTTTTGCACGTGAGCCATTCCAT
Source organism: Uloborus diversus (assembly GCF_026930045.1). NCBI lineage: Eukaryota > Metazoa > Arthropoda > Arachnida > Araneae > Uloboridae > Uloborus > Uloborus diversus. Next base: position 60,571,886 of record NC_072731.1, on the reverse strand, counting down.
TTCAGATCAGGCAGGGTCTGTCACATGACCATCACCGATTTTTTTGAAAAAATTACAGTAGTTACAACTAAGCGACATATGAAATATCCCAAAAGGATTTTGCAAGAAAATTTTTTTTTCTTCAGTTAGAGCCTATTAAAATTCTGCACAAAATCCGCCATTTTGGAAAAAACCGGCAAAACACTCCATTTGAAATGGACACTATTTCAAAAGTATTTAACCTATTCGAATAATTCTTTTTTCTAAAAATAAATAAGGACCCATATATCCTCTAGACATCATTTTTGAAAGTTTAGTTAGATTTTTTAATAAAGAAAAAAATTCATTTTTGCCGCGAAAAAACTGCATTTTTACCGATTTCATGATTTTTTTTCTCCATGAAAAAAATGTTTTTTTTTACTAAACGGAGATGGCAGTCTAAAGCCGTTATATGATAGTTTCATAATATATTTTATTAGAATTCTTGGATGCATACAGCCTCGGAAATAAAATTTGAAATTTTGAAAATTTTCAAAAAATAGCGATTTTTGAAGTGATTTTACTCAAAAAACCCATTTTTTAAAAATCTAAAAATTGGCTCACTTGAACCCCATATAATGCTTAACAAGTGGATAGACACCGCATCCAGTATTTTTTCCCATAAAATGTTTTATGATTTTTTTAAAGTGACCTTATCGCCCATGGCATGCATGTAAAATAAAAATTTCTAATAATTTCAGTCACTGAAAATCTGATCATATTAATGAATTAATGCCTAATAGCTACAATGATGGTGCACTTTATCAGCAACAAATAAAATTTTACTGACTTTTAATAATATAGCAATATCAAACCGCTTTTGATGACCCAGTCAATTCGTCTTTTTGTAAGACTCTGTGTGTAGCCTTTAGATAGAAGAGCCTTTGGTGATTATATTAATGACTAATTCAGTGGCTCCCAAAAGCGTTCGTACACCTTGAAATTTTGTAGTAAAACCAAAATAACGCAAAACTGAATTCGAATATGAAGTCCAATTTTTTTTCACATCATTCCTATGCCATTCTGAATAAAACCCAGCAGTTTTTTTCAAAATATCTGATTACCCAGTCAATTCGCCTTTTTGTATTTCGTTATATAAATATATTTTTCTGTTGATCAGCGCCTAATTGGTATGGGAGCTGAGCTCCCATACTTCCTTATTTGTTTAACTCGAATTTTTGTATTTTTGACCGAATTCAGGCCACTTAAGCATTAAAACAAGTTCTGAAGACTATAGGGATCCTGCACTTCTTTTGTTAGAAATTGGATCCCTGGCTATAATAGTCACCTTTAGTGAGATCTGTTTGGTTACCTCAACTTACAACCATGTTCAATTGATTACTTCTCTCAGAAAACAGGTGGGCTTTTTAAATTCTTAAACTACAAGTGAGTTTTACGGTTTGAATTTAGTATAAATATTCTTACGTATAAAAGTAATCATACGAGGTAGGATCCAAAAATTATGTGACAACATTCGCCAATGACAACCAAAGCACGAAATTAAAATTAATCGTTTTAAATGCATTGTATTGTTCTTCCCTTTGATGATTTCCCCTGTCGTGTAATTGAGTTGAAGAGAATGACTATTGAAAGAGAAAAAATATGATTTGTTGCTGCATATGAAAGTAACGGTGAATGCATAGCTTTGGAGACGAAATAAACTAATATTTATTTTTAAAAAAAGGAAAGATTTTAACTGTTACTGATAAAGTACATCATTATCATAGCTAGTCATTAATATAATCACCAAAGGCTCTTCTACCTATAAACTACACACAGAGTCTTACGAAAAGACGAATTGACTGGATCATCAAAAGCAATTTGTTACTGATATATTATTAAAAGTCAGTAAGATTTTAGTTGTTCCTGATAAAGTGCACCGTTTTTGTAGCTATTAGGCATTAATATAATCAGATTTTCAGTGACTGAAATGGACCTTATTCACGGTTTGGCAACGGTCCCATCAGCTGTCCGTCTGCGGGTATTTTGACCAATTACGTAGTGTCAGTAGTGCTAAAAAAACTCGTTTTATTTAAGGATTACTGGACTTCATGCGCATAATGAACATGTTAAGGGCTTAAAAAAACTTACGAATGCATGGAAAATGCCGAGAAACAGGGAAAATAAAAAGAGAATTCGAGTTTTCACCATGTTTCTGATAAGAAACCAAAGAGGCTTATTAAACCCATGAAAATACGATAATAAAGAGAGTATTTCGTATCAAATGAATCTTTCATCATTCTTTTACAACGTTTCTTAGTTAAAAACGTAAAAAACCTCCCATTTTTAAATAGAAAGAAGAGTTTATAAGCCACACAAAAGCAAGTGTTATTATACGCTGTAGTGCCGGATTTTCGTCTGCTACAGTTCCCACAATGCACTGCAGTGAGGGGTTTTTACCCGCAGTGACGTCAGGTGAATACTGTCCTTTATTAGACATTTTTATTTTACATGCATGCCATGGGCGATAAGGTCACTTTCAAAAAATCATAAAACATTTTATGGGAAAAAATACCGGATGCGGTGTCTATCCACTAGTTAAGCATTATATGGGGTACAAATGAGCAAATTTTTAGATTTTTAAAAAATGGGTTTTTTGAGTAAAATCACTTCGAAAATCGCTAATTTTTGAAAATTTTCAAAATTTCAAATTTTATTTACGAGGCTGTATGCATTCAAGGATTCTAATAAAATATGTTATGAAACTATCATATAAGGGCTTTAGACTGCCATCTCCGTTTAGTAAAAAAAACTTTTTTTTCATGGAGAAAAAAAATCACAAAATTGGTAAAAATGCAGTTTTTTGGCGGCAAAAATGAATTTTTTTCTTTATCAAAAAACCTAACTAAACTTTCAAAAATGATGTCTAGAGGATATATGGGTCCTTATTTATTTTTAGAAAAAAGAATTATTCGAATAGGTTAAATACTTTTGAAATAGTGTCCATTTCAAATGGAGTGTTTTGCCGGTTTTTTCCAAAATGGCGGATTTTGTGCAGAATTTTAATAGGCTGTAACTGAAGAAAAAATTTTTTTCTTGCAAAATCCTTTTGGGATAGTTCATATGTGCCTTAGTTGTAACTACTGTATTTTTTTCAAAAAAATCGGTGATGGTCATATGACACTTTTCATACCTGCCTGCCTGATTTGAAATGGAATGACTCCAGTGTAATCGAAAGAAAAGTAAAAGATCAACCTACTTCACTTGAATGATTTATACTGAAGCTAAAAAACTAGGAATGATAACAGACAAAAGGGGTAATTTGAAACTGATTTTACAGTGACTCGTTACAACTTAGATCTGAAATAAACTTGAGGGAATTCAAGAACTCCAGAACGGAGCAACGACCTATCTACACAGCCCTCAACCCCAGATTCCTTATGAGTTTCGTAGCAACCTTTAGTGAACATAATTTTCTCCCCTAATTTTCATTTTTCATGAGACAAACAGTCTGAAGTGGAAAAAAAAATCTACGTATGTTTCGAAAACAATTTCGATATATAGAGATTTTTTCGATATATAGAAACAATTTTTCTATGTAATGAACATAGAAATTTGCTGAAATTTCGATGTATAGAAAATTTCGATATGTGGAAGTTCGATATATGGAGGTTCGACTGTAATTTCGTAGGAAATTAGTTTCAGTTTTGAAAAACTTTCGAAGGAAAGTCTCTGAACCGACTTCTTCCCCTAGCGCTATTTGAGATGTCTACAATCGCATCATTAAGACTTAAACTTGCAAAAACTTGGGGGAAGGTCTTCAAACTCTTTTTTTTTTTTAACATCAACCAAAGATCGTCTGAAATTGCCTTTTTAAAACTTTAATTCCGAAAAGGGAGGGAGATTCGAACCTCACTCCTTTCCAAAACGGCATCAAAGACGTCCAACCCTTGCGTTTTTGAACTTCAATTTGGAGAAACTGCCGACGCACGGTCTCTCAACGGAGGGGCGATCGCCCCCATCTCCCCTCCCTTATATCCGTCCCTGCGTAGTCTTTGGCTGCAAAAACAGCGCCAGTTGAAAAAATCGCCTTACTTTATAACTGAATCGTTATAATTAATTATTACTATTTTCTTATTTCTATGATATTAATATACATATTTAGAATTTTATGTTTAATGTAAGTAAGAAACTTGTTTGTAAGTAAGAAACTTACAGATATTTTGAAAAGACTCTTTCTCCCAGAATAGGAAAAAAAAAAGGCTTTTCTGCCCATCCGTTAAAGCCCAATTGGTGAAAATCTTTTATGTGATTGAGAAAAATTAATGTCATATACTTGAAATCAGTGCACCCAATAGAATAAAAGTCACTCATCAATGGTTACAATCACTTTTTCATAACCCGAATTTTGTTGGCCTGTGTAGTTTTAGAGAATAAAACTTTCTATTTTCTAACTGTTTTCAATTGTCTTTTTACTTAGCCCCGGTATCAATTATTGACATAGATGAGGATAAAAATCCTAAGATAGCAATAAATTTCATGCTTGCTCTATAGAAGCCTTGATTCTAAATTTTCATTATGATTGTTATTAATATTGCTGATGTAACGCAACGAATTTTTTGTAACAATGGGTTTTATATTTCATCATTTAATGGGGGAAATTACATGAAATTTTTCGTTTTCTATCATAAATCTATGATGAAAAAATGGTTAAAATCGGTCCAGTAGTTTTGAAGATTACCCCGGACATCCTTACATACAGAAGTAGCCATTTATGTATGTAGATGTATTTGAAAGTACTGTGCAGTGTTTTTAACGCAAACATCTATTGATCTTGCGTGGAATGATTCAATACAAGTTCTATTTCAAAATACATTGTTCCCTCCTTACTGTAACTTTCAAAACAAATTTATAATTTCTTCATTTTGAAAACTGTAATTAATCGCACATATTTCACTTTTCCCCACATTCTCCTGCTTTGTCACTGAATTCTGAATTGAAAACTAAGAAGTTACTCAAATATTTGGAAAAGCATTTGACCACAAATTAAGGCTACGACACGTGCAGCAGATAGTTGAATCAACTTTTTGAAAAGTTTACCTGCCAACTAGTTGACTAGCGTTTTTCGCTCCGTTCACACGAGGGAACTTGATATTTGAATCAACTTTTCTACTTTTCTTCTCAAAAGAAAAGGCTACATAAGGAGAAAAAATAATTTAATGCCTCACACCACTATTTAAGCCAAATTTATTCGAGCAGTTGCTCCTCAACGCTGTCAAACTAAACCAAGTTGGCTGAACTAGTTAACTCCTTTCAGACCTGGCGTCCGGAAACCGGACAATGCACTTGAGACTGCTGCTAATCATTTAATAATTGATTAAATTACTTGAGTTTTTTTTTTGTAGTTGACTCTTAACGTTCTGCTTATTATTATCTGTAAAAGAATTTTTCGTTTTGGGATTGACATCACTAACATGTAGAGGTCGGTAGATATAGAGTGGCTCATTTTTCCAACCATGGATTCTCGTTGCAAAAGAGATGTTTTCTTTCGGATTAAAAAGAAAAAAAAAAGAATATATATATATATATATATATATATATATATATATATATATATATATATATATATATATATATATATATATATATATATATATATATATATATATATATATATATATATATATATATATATATATATATATATATATATATAGTTGTTTGAAATTTCATCTTTTTTTTTCAATCTGAAATATTAATTCCAAAAATATAAATCCGGAATATTGAGCGTATCATAACTCCTTTAATTTTGCTCCTACAAATTTTAAATTTTGTGCATAAGAGACTCTTTCCCATATTACACTGTATAGCAAATATAAATATTTCTGGTTTCATATTTTATAATTCCGACTGAAGGGATTAACTCGTTTGTAGAGCGAAACTTGTCAATTTCCTTTTAGTTGATTCAACTCATTGAGAATGGTTGAGAATGGTAGTGGCATGTGTGCCTGATGAGTTGACTGTCGCGTGAAGGAGGTCGGGCGATTCCTTCACTTTTCTACCAAGTTATACTTCCTACTAATTCCCCGTTCGAAGGTTGATTCAACGAAGTTGCCTGGTCTGAAGGAGAAGGTTTCCTTTCTGGAATTTTGCTTCTTCTAAAATGATTGTAAACGTTTAAAGAAAATAAAATGTTTGACAAAGCGAAGTATGTGCTGATATCCTAATCACTGAATTTAATTAGCAGAATCTAAAACAGTAAGTTTGCAATTCAACCTAAAATTTTCACTTCGGGAAAGTGGCGTTGCTAAATTATTTTTTCCTAGTTCCAAATACTATAATTTATTTAAAAAAGTAACTGAAATATCTACGTTTTAAAGCTGAAACTAATCAAATAATAGTTAAAATTAATAAAACAGAAAACGTGCTATTATACTCGTAGATCAAAATAAAACGATTTTATATGCATTAGAAAAATTATTTATGCTTCACCTAGCAAAAATAGAACAAAAACTTTTTGTTTTAGAGTACAAACATTTCCTTTTGTTATTTTATCCTTTACCTATTTCTTTCTTTCTTTGTATGTGTGTATTTTTGCTTAAGGACGATTTGCCTCTTATTTTTTGTTCATATACTGTCCGAAAAAGTTAGCTATTTTATTAATCCTACGCAAATATGGAAATAACCTTGTGCTCGTGTTTAAAAGATAAAGTAAAAAGAAGGGACAGCATATGTTTAAAATAAATAAACAAGGGCAACTTTATCACAAATGTAAGGAAGCATGAAAAACCCATTTCCTTCACATGAAATTCAATTAAACTGCGATTACAGGTCTGATAACAAATTATCTTTTGTTTGCTCATTGTCTGTGAAATGCAATACACTTTTAGCAAGCGTTGAGGGTTGGGGAGGAGAAAAAAAAACTACAAATAACTGTCTAGCAAGCTGACAAAAACCTCTGCTTGCCAAAAGCAAACTTTTGCTGCTTGCAAAAGTTTTTTGTGAAATATTGTTACATTTTTGATATTATTAAAAAGTCATCGCCCGATGATGGTAGAGCTATTTCTTTTCCTAAAACTTTAGTGACGCGGATTTATACTTTTCCTATTTTTTATTGTCGGTAACATTCCCCTGAATGTTTTCACTTTTTACCAAAGTTGTAACTAACTTGGAAAATATTATTTCATTTTCAGTCTGACTATCAAATGCACATAATATGCCCAAAATATTTCCACATAAGTATGGCATAATTTTGTCTATAATGTGTGGTTCAGCAAAGAAGGCGCTCGGTGGAGAGTAAAAAAAAAAAAAAAAAAGAAAAAAAAAAAACATCGAATTCCTGAGAAACGGCAAGGCAGTAGACAGGATAAGGGGCTGTCCATTAATGGCGTCACACTTTTTAAAAATCTTTTTGATCTCCCTCCCTACTGTCATAAAGTTTGACAACCATTTTGAAACTCCTCTCGATTCATCCCTCCCCCCGAGTCAGTCTTATGAGTTGCACTCATTTGATTCTACCTCAATGAATAGGATCTGTTCAAAACTAAAATTTTTAACAATGTTCAGTTGGAAAAAAAATCTGAATTAATCAATGTTTTGGAAGAGAAAATCATAACACAGCTTCCACTTTTTTGCATTTGAATTATGGTCGAATCTTTTTTGTAATAACTTTCTGTTTACTATTCTGCCGTGGGCAGGTAAACGGCAGCATCTGCAGAAATGAGTGTTCGAGATATTTGGAGAAACGTGTTTTGAATTCAACTCTAACAATAGGAGAATGTTGTAATTTAGACTTTTTTTTCTCGTTTTTTTTTCAGCAGAAACCAAATAAACAAGTTTGTACAATAAAGATTACTTACAATAAATGACGAAATTGGGGGGAAAAAAAAAAGAAAAAGAAGAAGAACATTTACAGTTACTTCCTTTTACTTGCTCATGGCAGTATTGCTCAATCACAAAAATGGCAGTATTGCTCAATCATAAAACCGGAGTTTGTTTTCCAAAACCTTTGGTTTCGGCAGAACTGACTTGGCTGTTTTCTAAAGGTGAATTTAGTTGTACTTCTTTTAAAACAAAAGCTCTAGTCAAAAATGGCCCTAATCCCCACGCATTAGTTGAGAGCAATTTATTTAACGATTTAAGGTGTTTACTTGAAACTAGTTGTAGCGAAATATTTAAGTCAACATAAAATATTTTCACTGATTCTGAATTTCAGTTGTGTGTTCGTAAACGAAACTGTTTGTGAGTGTAATTCCACCTCTTAACTTTCAAGCAAACGACAGAACTGATCAATTAGTAAATTTGTGTCCGTCACCCCTCCGTAACCAACCGTAAACCCTCCACTAACCAAACATAATGCGGAACTTCAAAAAATGGCTGAAACGGGTGACGTTATTGAAGAGAGTTACGAAATTTACCAAGCCATCAAGCCATACACAAGCAGTCATAAGAGCGGTGAGGTTCGTGACAGAAGCATCACTTTATACGCACAACATATTGGCGTTCCGAAAGTTGATGCCAAACTTCGAAAATAAAGCAAAATATAAGGTATGAAATTTCTACATTATGAAAAAAAAAAACTGTGTATAAACTTTGGAGGTTGGTTGGGCGCTACCCTTACGAAAATGGTTGATAGAGCTTAATAGAATTCTATAGAAAATTATATAGAAGTCTATAAGAAAGTTCCTGTAGAAATTATTTCTATATAATTCTATAGATATCCATATAGAACTTGAGAATGAAGTTTCTATAGAGAATTTCTTCTATAAAGTTCTATAGAAACTGCTATAGAATTTGAGCATAAGGTTTCTATACATAATAAATTCTATAAAATTCTATAGAATTTGTTCAGAAAACTTCCCTTACTGTAGAATTTTGTAAAAAGTTGAGAATTCGTTCATATTGTTTACAATTATAGTTTTTATTAGTGTTTATATAATACTTCTAGTTTAGGAAGCCTAAAAAGCCCTAATTAATTAGGAAGTTTAATCCCTAAAATGAAATGGTTTAATTCCTAATTAATCTATTTAATTTTAAGAATAATTGTTTTAACAATTAATTATTTGTTAAGGTCATATTTTTTATTACAAGGGCGGATTGTAGTATGGTCTTTAATAATAATACTGTTGCCTTTTTCATAGTTCGATGAAAAAAATCGAACTTAATTAAATAAAAAAAATATACTCATAAAAGATTAAAAATTATTTATTATTTACAATGTTTAGGTTATTTTATAGTAATAATAAAACTTCTAAATATTGAAATTAATTCTAAAAATGTGAGAATTCGTAAAAATTCTTGTCAAGGTTTAGTAAATAAAATAATCAAAGTTCCAAGATGCAACTCCGTATTTTGTCGCGAGAGTTTGCCAGAAGTATTTCTCTCAATCTCTTTGCGCATGCGCCAGTCTGTTTTCCCTTTTCTGCCCCGAACGGCGCCGGCGATAGCGTCCATCTTGCACGTGCGATCCTCTAAGCGTTTTGCGATGAAAATGGCTGAACCTTGCCGAATTCGTTAAAAGTATGTATTATTTTTGTGTTGTTTTGTTATATTTGTATTTTTATTGTTATATTAAACAAATTGGGAATGAAAAAACTTATAAATAGTAGTTATAAAACAAAACTTGAATTTTAAATCCAGAATGAACTTTATTATGCATCGGAAATAGCATTTGATTTTACTAAATAAAGCTCATGACTGAGTAATGACATTAATTTACTAGTGATTTTTGCGTTATAAATTTATATGTAAGTAACAATAACCGAAAGTTTGGACGTGTTAACATTGTTTTTTTTTATAGTGATAGGGGTTTTAATATTTAATTAGCACTCCCAAATAGTACCACTGTCCAGTGTTATGAAGTGTCTTTATCTAACAATAATGTGTAATCGTTGTAATAAATTGCTGCACCTCATATTTTTAGGCATAATTTAGTTTTGTCAAACGTATATTAAATATGTAAAGCATTGTCATTGTGTTTTATGAGACTCTTAATAGGATCTAGAGGCTGTATAGGAAGATCTATATAGGCTCTATAAGAAGATCTATAGATACTCTATAAGAAATACCTGTATAGAGTTTTATAGAATTATGGCCCAATTTTCTATAGGGCAGCTCTATAGAATTCTATAAAAATAACTCTATAGAATTCTATAAGAAGTATATAGAATTCTATAGAACTAATTTTATAGAAACCTATAGAATTTTTCTCTATAGAATTCTATAGAAAACGGCCTATAGAAAATTGGGCCATAATTCTATAAGACTCTATATAGGTATTTCTAAAGAATTTTTTTATAGAATTCTATAGACCATTTTCATAAGGGTATGGTGGAGTTCGAGCGTAGCCACCTTCTCGTAGTGAATTCTGAGTTATTTTGCTTCGGGAAAATAAGAGAAAAGTTTCTGTAAAACAGCGACGCAGATGGTGCACCAACGGTTCTCTGGTGCTTTAATCTTTACAATTTTGTTTTAATACAAAAGAAATCCGTAGCGTAGTGTTATTATTAAAAACAGCTTTTATTTTTTAAAAAAAGTATTTAGTTAAAATTGTGCTTTAAAAGGTCAAAGCAATAAAAATTCTGCAAATATTCAAAATATCACCGTTCGAGCAAGGGACTTAAATATCGCGCGATATCAAAATATTTTTTTTTTCTATGAGCAAAGAATCTTACTAGACAACCATTTTCACTGCAGGTTATTAACAAAATATACGTAAAGAATTTAAAAAATAACTAATACATGCCAATTTTTAGATATTTGGTGAAACTTCAAGGGAAGGGAGCGGGGTGGGGTGGTCAAGGGGCCAAGTGGAATGTTAATACAGTGGGCTCTGGGCTCCTTCTATCTGAACACTCTCTAATGTGAATACTCCGATATTCTGAATATATTTTGATGGTCCCGGCGAAACTCCATAGACTTAGCATGGGCTTACCTCTCTCTACTCTGATCATCCTATATTATGATCATCACAGTATTATGAACGCTATTTTCAGTTCCCTTCAATTATCCTCTCTCTATATACTGAACATGCTCACAATTGGTACTCGGGAATTCCTATGAATATAATTGGAAATCCTAAAATACATTCACGATTTTATCATTGATTGAATGGCATTAAAGAGAAAAATATGGATAGAAGAAGAAGGAAAACTATTTTTCTGAATATTACTGCATCACATGAAATCATTCAGCTGAGCAATATGAGCCTGAAGTTTCCTGCCACTGAATTATATTTCAAGAACCCAACCATTGTATCAAGTCGTTATCAAGACCTTTAAAGTATGATTGTTTACCTTTAAGCAAAATGCGGCTGAGAGTCACCCAAAAACATTTTTACTTGGATGATAGCACATATCTTGCTTGAGGATACACAATTCAAAAACAGGTTAAAAAAATTTTTTCCAGGTATTGTTCCGATAGCTGTATTGTAATATTTTATTCGTTAATTTTTTTTTTTAAATGAAATTAATAAATGCAAGAGTTTAAGTCCTACCGAGTTGAATTAGACATTACATTAGCAAGGGCACCCATATAGGGGGTAAGTGGGGGCTGAAGCCCACCCCCTTTAGAAATTAGAACTTCTTCGCTTTTAGTACTTTTTTTCTTTGCAAAAATGTAAAAACATATCTTCTCCAGCTATTATTGAATACATTATTAAAAATGTCAAATTTTAGTAACTCTAATCTGCACTGAAATTGGTTTACATGCTGAAAATATCCTTCTTAATCATGGGAAAAATCTGAGCCCTAAACCTTGAAATTTGCATATGGGCGCCCATGTGCACTAGCCATTAATCCAAAATTCAACACCTCTCCTCAGTTACTGGGTAAAGTACTGAACATAGTCCACTAACGCAATATAATACATATACATACATTATCCAGTCTGCCTCTATAATGAACACCCCCATAATCTAAACATTTTTGTTCGGTCCCATGAGTGTTCAGAATAGAGAGAGACCGCTGTATATTTTGATTGCCGAAAATTTTTAAATGCGAACATTTGCTAACAATAAAAATTTTCTCACTACAGGCGATTAAAAAAAACGTACGTAAGAAATTTTAAATATTAAAAAAATATATTAATTTTTACAGGTTTGGCGAAGTACCCTGGCGGGAGATTTAAGCATATTTTAATTTCCAGAAGATTTCTTATTCTAGCATTTGATGCCAATACATTATTTTTCTCACCACAGGCGTTTTTGATTTTTGACAAAGAGTTGAAATCAACCCACCCTAGTATGCAGTGCATGATGAAACATAAAACTTTAAAATCTAAAACATGGCTGTTTTATTCTGACAGATTTTCAAATGCGAAAACAGTGAAAATCATTCTATGTCACATTCTTGAATCATTGTGAAGTTAAATGAAGTACAATTTCCAGAAACAATGCGATGCTTTTATTTTTTTACGTTAAAATTGACAAAGAAGTTTTAAGAATGTAATCATTTCGAATATGTTACTTTATTTTCAACATATACTTGGTTGTCAAAAATATGAAAGGTAAAAAATGTACTCCCGCTTTTATACTTTCTTTCGCACGTGGCCTTTCCTTAGGCTTCTTTTCATTTCAATTCTTTTTACTTTTTTTTCTTTCCTTTTGAATTACAATAATGATTTTTCATGCACTTATAAGATTTCCTGTTTTTGTCTTTGAAATATCAGAGAAATCTTTACCTACTTGAGCTTCGATTGCTTTTTGCTCATTTTAAAGCATGATTTTAGAAAAGATTGTGTCTTTAAATTCATTTATTAAGTAAAACTCCAGGCAGTATTTGAATATGTGTCAAAAATAACTCTAGAAGAAGGAAATATTTGTTGATATGAACAGGATTTTAGAAAATTTTACTCAAAATTTTAGGACGAAGAAAAACGATATTAAAAACAAATCATTAATGAAATTCAAATCCATAGAAATGGAAATTTCGACAAAATGCGTCTACTTTTAATCTAATATGAAATACTTTTTCTGCTTTCATACAGCTTTTCATTTCTCTAAAAGCCTACTTTTTCAAATGCATAACGAAATGAAGAAAGCCCGAGCAGACATGCATTGCTTGTATTTTGTGTTCGATTGCATGCATAAGTAATACTATTCATTTCCATGAAGCATACTTCTGTGTATAATATATTCTGGAAGCGTAGAAACGAAGAAAAAACTCCCATTTGTTTCTTCTTCAGACAGAAAGTTTATAATTTTATTGTTATTCGAACGACTAGAAAATCGCCCGTCGAGGTATGGCGGGTGAAAATTGCTTATACATCCGAACGAAGTCATTGCCTGTTTGGTGATATTTTGATGGTTGGAATTGGAACCTTAACTCCAGTGGATAAACCCTAAACTCCAGTAGATAGCGTTCATTGCTGACCCTTTTTTCGTTTCTTCATTCGCCTGAAATGACACAGTCTTATCAGTAAAACAGTTAAGTTATCGGATCGAGTTCAGCCTCGTCACAATTAAGCCTTTCCCTGCATGTTAAACATCACCAAAACATATTATCAAATTATCATGCCGTGACACTAGTTTCATCGTCGAAACTCGTGAGTTACTCGATCATTGGCTATTATGTATATGAAGATTTTAGCAACATGCAAAACAGAATGAATCATTTTTAAATAATATACTAATATTTCTAATCACTCCTTTTAGAATGATTTGCTATATTCACATTGAAAATCATCATTTTTAGTCCCGATATAAATAAAACATAATTTTACAAGGAACTAATCTACTTTAGTCAGGCTCGCGCCAAGCCTGATCCGCGCCGTCGTCTTTTGAGCGCCTTTATTTCCTTAACGTTTGGTCAAAATATGGTTAATCTCTCGGATGAGGGTTTGTAGACAAATGTAATATGGAAAAAATACGTTTAGCATTTAATTTATCAAAAGAAAACAATCTGTGTTTTTTTTTTTGGAACACAGTGTACATTTTTACTTCATATCTCGATATCTCGAAGTTATTTCAAGTAAGGGCTGATGTAAGGGAGTTGCGAACGAGTTTGACTTTTGAAATCTGATTTTTTCTCTTGGAAACCTTGCATTGAGCTGCTGTTAAAAAAGAGATGGCCAGTTTCAGTTAAGCAAAGCATTTTACTCCAACAATTAAAAAATAAAATCTTGAAATAATTATTGCTTATATTAATCTAATAAGTACTTCAAAAAAAAGGGGGGGGGGGGGGCGGGGAAGCGGCTATTATATATGCAGCTTAATCTTCTAATGTTTGATATACTGTCCAGAAAGCAAGATGTCTAATTCCGGACTTCGTATTTAGTTTGTTTCTGAAGAAAATATTTCAAAATGCAGAAATTTACGAAAAACCCACTTTCCCGAGGTAGTGGGATTTTTTTTTAAGGATGCATGCCCGAAAAAAACCGGGCGGGTTTTTTCGGGCTGGGTCCGGTTTGACGTACTCTGCCTTCGATATGATAATGCGTTTTTGGAAAAAGAAAATATTTTTAATACCAAAGTTAACGCTGGTCTAAATATATCTCTCTAACCTCCAATTGATAAATAATTATTCAAAGTTTTATGCCTGTTAAAACATGACAACAGAATACTGAATAGATTTCTAAATTGAAGAGGAGGATTCCTCCTTAAAATCTGAAACTGAAATCATTTTCGGTACAATCAAAATTTTAAAATACGGAACCGTTACAAAAGGCATTGAATTTAATATCTTTAACAATTTCTCCAAAGCTTTTTGTTTAAAATTTATTGCACAAATAGATAAAGAAATAAAAAGAAGGGGGGGGGGGGAGGAGAATCGAGTAATTATGGTCAAGTCGTTACTTTTCGGAACTAAAAAGTTAACCTAAATCGACCTTGCACATAGGGACGGCGCGGCCCTGACTAAATGTGTCTACAATATGCGTATATAAATATTACGCACATCTAAAAAATAAGCAAATGAGCTTACTGTATTTTTTATGCATGAAGGAGTGGAATTACAACGAATTAAAAATCACAAAAAGACTAATTGCACAAATTATAATACAATCTATTCACCGCAAGAACCAAAATGGGGAATAGCGAATTTCTTGCGCCTCGTATGCTCAACCATCTGTAATATGGATCTCAGCAAAAACAACCCTGTTGTAAAAAGTTCCCCGACAAGAAAACCTTTAACTCTTCCACACAAAAAAAAAGAAAAAAAAAAAAAAAAAAGAAAACCTTCATCCTAAACCCAAAAACCCTCAGCCTTAAAAAGTCATGATATCTAGTTTGCCCGCCAAGTATCTGCCAAACTATCATCCTCTCTGTTCTCCTCTTTCATCACACCTACTTCCGTTAAAATCTCCTCCCACCTTCAACTCCTCAGAAATATGGATAGATCCTTTAAATTGTTTATCTTGTTTGGCGGGAAGCTTTTATAAGTGAGGTGGTTGCTTGGTGAACAAAAAGCACACAAGTAACGCAAGTTGTTATTTCCTCTTAAACAAGAACTTCTGTCTAGAACTAAACGAGCCTGCTTTCCCGTATACCCATATCTACTTTCTAGTATCTGATCAATATTCTCAAAAATAACTAAAATCGAAAACGGGGTCGTTTCCAAAAAGTATTTTAAAAGTATTTTTTTTTCTGAAAGAGCATGCTTAAAAACATTGGATCTGACGATTTTTTAAATAATTTGTTTATGTTTAATATTTTTAAAAAATTACTTAAATCGGTGCGTTTTTATTTTTTACGCTTCTGCCGATGACATCACACATGATGAAATGCCATTCACTGTTGCCCTTCACAGAGCAAAATATTTAATTCGCATCCTTACTCACGTGTTTTGGCAACGATGTGGTTGATAGAAGTAGAGCGGAGTCTTTAATTCACTTCTTGATTATCATAACGTGGAAACGAGTTAAAAAGATGAGCCAAAGCGCATCATTTGTGACGTCAAAAAAACTACGCCTTGTTTGAAAAATCGGACATTTAAAAAAATTAATTAAAAAATAACTGTTGGGAAAATGAAAAAAATTTCTGAGTCCACGTTATTATTATTATTATTATTATTATTATTATTATTATTATTATTATTATTATTATTATTATTATTATTATTTTGCTTATTCTATCAATTTCAGTGATTAAAAGTAGTTTTTGACTGAAGGAAGCATTTCCATTGTTTCAAACATAATTTTTTTAATGTTTTAAGCTGATTTCTAGGAATAAAATACGCTTCACCCATCTAAAAAATTAGATGCGTAAAAAAAATAAATAAATAAACGAAAAAATAACGTAGCATCATCTTTTAAACAAAGCGGCTAATACACTTTTTTCCATTAAAAAATTTTTTTTAACCGCTTTCAAAAAAAAAATAAAAATAATAAGCTTATTAAAATAAATACATATCAAAAAAAAAAAAAATCGTTTGTTTTTCCCCTGTTGCCAAAAAATAATTTTTTAAATAAATTACTGTACTTTCCAAAATAAATAAAAACAATAAATGGTCAACTTAAAAAAATAATAATTTTTTTATTGTCAAAAAAAAAAAAAAAAAAAAAAAAAAAATTGTCAGCGCATATCTTTATGTAGAAACATAAAGGACTTCGAGTTTATCCACCGAAAACTGAATACATAAATTAAAATTTTAGAGTGAAAATAAAAACACAAGTCATTAACAATACTTATTTCACAGTTAAAACCATGGCTGCGAAGACGGAGTCAATCTCATTTTGAGATAAAGGAGTCGGAGTCGAATATCTAAGAATCGGAGTCAGTCATTTTCCCTCCGTGTATAATTTTTTTCCAAAGTTACGAAGTCAGAGTCGAAGTCGGGGGAGTCGTAGTCCAACTAATTATGGGGCACAGGAGTCGGTGTCGGAGTCAGGTGCGCCAAAATTTTGAGTCGGAATTGGGAGTTTATCGTCAAGAGTTATTTCCAACAAAATTTGTTTGAAGTAAATCAACCTTCAAGTGCGGAATTTAAATTGACTGTCAGTTTTCTCTTAGGCGCTAATGTTAATGGATTTGAACTGTTCAAAATTGAACCGAAAATTGTTCAAATCAAAAAGATCTTTTATATACTACATGGTTTTGCATCAAAAGCTTTGTCCTACAAAGTTTGTTTGAGGCAAATTCGCCTCTCAGTTCGGAATTGACTTGAATTTCCCCGTAGGCGCCAATGTTAAGTTTTTGTGAACTGTTCAAATTTGAACAAAAATACACTCTGTCGCAAAAAAATATATGCACCTAGAAGAATTAGAACCAAAATCATGAAACTCGGCACAAATGCAGTTTGGTAGCCGATATGCAAATGATTGAAATTTCAGCGCCAATGAAACAAGGCTGAGTGCGCTATGAGCACGTGAGCTGCACAGGTGAGATAGTTTAAAAGCATGAGTACTTGTGCCGTAAGGCTATTCAATCGAATCTGTTGACTTCGGTAGATTGTATTGTAAAATAAAATGAATCTAAGACGTAACCGGCGACGGTACGAACAGCTGACGGAGTTTGATAGGGGCCGGATAATAGGCCTCAGAGAAGCAGGTTGGTCAAACAGGAGTATCGGCCACTACCTCGGTCGAAGTGATATGGTAGTTGCTCGGTGTTGGCAACAGTGGATCATGGAAGGGAGAGGCTACCGTCGCGGAGGGTCAGGGCGTCCCAGGAACACAAATGAACGTGAGGATCGCGCAATCAGAAGAGCGGCCACGTCGGCACCGAGAACGTCGCTAGCATCGATTCAACGCCACTTACCTCCTTCCAGGCATCCGGTGGTATCAAGGAAAACCATTAGGAGACGACTGGGCGAAGTTGGCTTAAGGAGCCGACGTCCAGTAAGACGCTTGACACTGACCCCACATCACAGGCAGTGTCAACTGGATTTTTGCCGACCTCGGGCAACTTGGAGTGTAACAGACTGGAGACATCTGATCTTCAGCGATCAATACCGATTCAGTCACAATGCTGATGATCACCACGTGTGTGGAAGTGCACGGCTACTGCTCCGATCGGGCATTTGTTGTCGAGAGGCATACAGTCTTTCATAAGGTGTGACAGTGTGGGGAGCGATTTCTTAAGACACACGATCACCTCTGATTGTTCTCCAAGGCACTTTGACAGCTCGCAGATACGTGGACAGCATTTTAACGCCGATTGTTCTGCCCATGCTATCAAGTCGCCCAGATGCCATTTATCAGCTCGTCCACATACTGCGCGACTCTCTCAATATTGTCTTTAGGGATATGACGTACTCCCATGGCCTGCCAGGTCACCAGACCTTTCGCTAATAGAGCATGTCTGAGACGCTGGGAAGGCAACTGCAGCCATCCCGGGATACAGGGGAATTAACGACGCAGTTGCAATGATTACGGCATGATCTTCCGCAGGGGGTCATAAGTGACCTAATTGATTCGATGCCACGTCGTGTTTCGGCATGTATAGCTTTCAGAGGTGACTTTACTACTTACTGATTTGTAACCTTTTGCATGCTGTTACTGCTTAATAAAATGATCTTTCATTCTGAATTTTTAATTATCTTCTTATCTCCTTGTACACTACATGCCTGCCAAGTTTCGTGCGTGTAGCTCAATTTCTTCTGAGTGCATATATTTTTTTTTTTTGCGACAGAGTGTATTTCAAATCAAAAAGTGAAATGTAGGAATGAGGTGTCCTCGCCGAGATCTTTCGGACAAAAAAAAAAAAAAAAAAAAACTTCGAATTGAACTATTCATTTAAAAGTTATTGGGGATGGGGGGTGGGGAGAGCGACCGACCGACAAACATTCCCCCCCATTCCCCCTATCTTAATACCCTACTTTTCAATTTTTAATTTTACGATATTTATTTAATTATATTTTTTATTTTTGACTGTTTTTTGTTTTTCGCGATAATTTCAAGATGCATTAAGCCTTCGTTCATGCTTTTTTTCTTCTTTCTCTGACTTTTACTGGAAAAGTAGGCTAAAAAGGAACTTAATTCGAAATATACAATTAATATAATACAAATTTTGAGAGCTATTGATCATTGTACGTAAAATTTTGCATCAATCGGTAGTAAATCACGCTTTTAAATTTTAGAAACCTAAAACTGGACGCAACTTCAAACGGGAATTACTTTTATATTAAAGTTACTGAAATGTAATTTCTCTAAAAATAAAATACAGTGAACTCTCGATTATCTGCAGAATCGGGTGGCTAAAGTGCACTGGTAATGAAAACCACGGATAAATCGCAAAAAGGCTAAAACGGAGGACAAATAAAGTAAAAATTGTCATTCCTCAAAAACTAAGCTGTAATTATGCATAATACTTTCTTCAAACAGTGAAAATTTCTTCAGTACAGTCAAAATGTTTTGTATTTTTGCCCAATAGAACTTAACATCAATAAACAGAACTTAACATAAATAAACAACACGTGAATGTTTATTTACAATTTTTTGAAAAAAAAAAAACAGCCATTTTTGCTGCGAAAATACATATTCCTAATGGGGTTGTTTCCTTCAGTCCAAAGTAGTACTTTTTGTCACTGAAATTGATAGAATAAGCAAACAAAAATAACATGGACTCAGAAAATATTTTCATTTTCCCAACAGTTATTTCTTAATTAGTTTATTTAAATGTCCGATTCAACAAACAAGGCGTGGTCTTTATGACGTCACAAATGATGTACTATGGCGCATCTTTCTACCGCATTTCCATGTTATGATAATCAAGCAGCGAATTAAAATTGCGCTCTACGCTTGCTACCAGCCATATCGTTGCCAATACACGTGAGTAAAGATGCGAATTAAATATTTTGGACCGTGAATGGCAACACTGAATGGCATTTCATCGTTTGTGATGTCATCGGCAGAAGCGTTAAACGATGAAAGAGCACCGATTTAAGTAATTTTTTAAAAAATATTAAACTTAAAGAAATTATTTAAAAAATGGTCAGATTCTGTTTTTAAGCATGCTCTTTCAGAAAAAAAATACTTTTGAAATTTTGGAAACGACCCCATTGTTAAATGACTCGCTGATAGTCGTGAGTTTACTGTAATGCTTTTTAAGGTTTATCAGTAGTATAGTGCAAATTTTATTACAGGTCATGTCAAAGCGTAACTGGATCACAGAAATATCTGAGTTATTATGTTATTAATACTGAAGGTAGTCATGAGGGTCATAACCGAATTTTTTTCACAGCTAAAAGAATACTTTGCGAAAACGGGAAATTTAATTCATATCAACTTCAATGCAGTGCAGTTAGAACCAAAGTTCACACTTGTTATAGAAGAGATAAAACCTAAATTTAATGAAGGGGGGGAGGGGGGTAAGTAGTTTCAACTAAAATTTAGATTCAGCGAACCATTAAATATTAATATAGTAAATATAGAACTTTGAAGCTAATGACATATAATGGCCATAGAAAATTGCGAAAAAAAAAGAAAAAAAGAAAAGAAAAATTAATTTGAATTTTGACATCTTGAATTCATGTATGTGTATTTGTGTGTAGGGGTATGTGTATGTGTGTGTAGGCATGTGTGTTTGTGTCTGTGTGTAGGCATGTGTTTGTGTCTGTGTGCAGGCATGAATGTGTGGGTAGTTGTGTGCATGAATGTGTGTGTGTGTGGGGGGAGGGTATGTGTATGTGTGTAGGCGTATGTGTTTGTGTCTGTGTGCAGGCATGAATGTGTGGGTAGTTGTGCGTATGTGTGTTTGTATGTTTTTGTGTGTGTGTGTATGTGTAGGTGTCTGTATGTATGCGTGTGTGTATGTGCATGTAGGTGTATGGGTGTGTAGTTGTGTATGTATGCGCGTATATGTAAGACATGGATGCAACCTGGAGATGGCTTTCGCTATCGGAGCAGCATCGTGAGGAGCCGGTCGACGGTGATGGTGCGGAGGGTGGCGGTGGGAAAATAAAATGATAGCACGCCAAAAACAGTCAAATAAAAGCAATAAGCAATCGTGATTGCTCAAAAAAAAAAAAAAAAAAAAAAACCCATCAAAACTAAACTTCAGAGGAAACTCAATCAAAATACATTTTCAGCAAAAAAATCACTCAAAAATAGCTTAACGATTAATCAATTAAAAATAACTTCAACAATCAATCAAGCAAGGAATAACTGCAGCATTTCCCCAAAAAGAAAATCATACAAAATTCTTGCTATACTGTAACACAAAGTTATGAAAGTGTTATTTAATTCAGGACCATTCCATGTGAGGGGACGGGAGATTTTGAGTAGTTTTGTCACAAGATTTTGTTTCATAAATACAAATATTGCAAGCTAAAAAAATTATTTTTGATCGCAACAGTAAAGATTCGTCATAAGAATTATGTAGAACATCAAAAGTTAATCAGGTAGAAGAAAATAATTGAATGACATTCATTAAAATGCCGAGCATTTTATTGCACATTCCTCAATTATTTTATTTAAAAACGGTAAGTTTAATGTTCTACAGAATTCTTATGACAAATCCTTACTGTTGCAATTAAAAATTAAAATGTCTAGCTTGTTTTATTCGTATCTATGAAACAAAACAAAGCCGTCCGAAGAGATGATGGCGCCCAGGGAGAATCTTTGCAGGCGCTCCCTTCCCCCACACATACATTAATTAAGCTGATTAAGAATTCTTCAATATACAGTGAGATGAACATTGGCCTTCTTCTTTTAAAGTCGCCAAACTCACGTTAACAACTACGAGTATAGTGGGCGTATAATGGAAAAGTGCTGAATACTTTCATATCTAAATGGTTAATCATAACTGATTTTAAGTATTGATCATGTTACCTTTGCGTATGAAAAAAGACAGGAATTAAATCTAATGTGTTCTAAAAACTAATTCTAAAAACTATTTAAGAGAAATACTTAATAAAAGAGGGGGAAAGAACTAAATTGTTGTGCAGCAAAAGCTCACTTTACGGTGCCCTCTTGACCCTCCCGCTCGCCCCCGTCTTCGGACGTCCCTGAAACAAAATAGTTTGAAAAATGTCCCTTTCCACCAAATAGAATGGCCCTTCAGCGTTAATTTTCATTCTAAATGCATTATAATCGAAGTCATAATTTCAAGAAGACATTCTGTATCACTATAGCTAAAAATTAATAAAAATTTATTTTCAACATTCAACAAAGAAAAAAAAAGTATCAACAATCAATTATAATGTAACTTCAACGATGTCAAAATATAATTTCAGCAATTCGTTAAAACATATCATTACTATTGTCAGTCCAAAATTCATGCAATGCAGCAAAACAACACTAAGAAAATGCAAATTTAATCCATATTAGCGTCAATGGTAAATCCATTAGAAATGAAGCCATTAGATACTTCTCTCTAAAGAGTATTAAAACATACAGCTTAAAATTTTCGTTTCAGTTCAAATGCTTCCTTTAATTGCATGGAACTCGTACTAGCCTGTAGCGAATGTTTGATATAATTATCGTCTGAAATAATCAATTTTTTTTCTGTAAACTCATTAAGTAACGAAATGCACTTTATGCATATTTCATCGCAGTAACAAATAAATTTTAGTAGCAAAAAGTACTTTGATGAAATGTTACTTCATGTTAATGAGAAACTGATTTAAATCCCAGAAGAACGGAAGACTTTCTGTTCGAGATCTTTTTGATACATTTATCTATTCATGCTTTTTTTCTTTCATGCAATAAGAATATGAAGTTGTCGAAATTAAAGTAGACTTTAAATCATAAAACACTTCATAAGTGAAACTTGTGGGTGCAAAATAAAGGAAGAAATGCTTAAATAAATATTTGCGTTTTTTTAAAACCACACATTCAAATTTTTTGTAATGTAAAAACTATGTTAAGTTTTAAAAAAATGAAGGAAATATCACTTTAGAATTAATAATGAGTTACTTTATAAACGTGTGGTCTAATGATTGCAATACCGGTACACCAAATACCGGTATTTCGAGTTACTATTTTGCAATTTCGTAATACCGGTTTTTGTTGAGGAAAAATATCGTCATTTTCGGTATTAGTGGAAAATAATAAATATTTTTCAATAAAATAGCTTTCACTTTGACTTATTAGATATCTATCATTTATTTTTACAGGTACAAGTCTTTTTCAATGAGTTAGTACCAAAAATAAATCTATTTATGTGAAAATGTTGCTTAAAAACCAAATTAATAGAATATCAATGGATAAAAGTTTTTGTGCATTTATGTGCACCTTGTTTACATATTTTAAATATCGTTGACTGCTCACTCGTCCTTTTATAAAAGTTAATTTCAAGTTCTATTACAATGTACTAGTGTTATGAAACATTTGTTAAAACCATCAATTGAGGTAAAAGCAAAGGGATGCAAGTGGCAAAATTAAAAATTTGGAGATAACCAGTACAAATGGTAGGTGAACCCCTCCTCTGTCTTGAGGTAAGAGATAGAGTACTAGTAGCCCAGGTAGGGACTGCTGTACAGCATGATTTAGAAAGAGAAAAAAAATCCAATGAAAGCCTGCCTAGGACGTAATCTATATGCGCGTTTTACTCAAAACTTGAAAATGTCCACTTGCATCCCTTTGCTTCTCACTGCCTCAATTGTAATAATATTTTATAACATATATTTTTTAATATTTGTCTTAACTGTACTGGTTTTTGAGAAAACCCTTAATATAACAAATGCTGATTTGCTGTCACCGATATTGGAGTACTGTTCTCTCTTGCTATTTAACTGAATACTTGGCAAGATAACACTTAGCAATTATAAAGTGCCTGAAAAATGTACCTAGATCAAAGGCATCATCATCTTTAAATATACTTAAAAATGAAGCATATTTTCAGATATTTACATAATTGTATGGAATTTTTAGAAGAAAACAAAAAAGAAGAACTAACAAAAAAAGATAAAATTTGGTTAAGTTCATCATTAATTTCAAACCAAAGGAATTATAAAACGCAAACACAAGCTTATCACGATCAAGAGAAAATTATTGAAGATGAAGTTAATATTGGAAAAGAACTGCCTATAGAGGAAAATTACTACTGGCTATATTAAAATACAATAATAATAATGATAATAATAATAATAATAATAATAAATAAAAACGGCACACACAATAGCAAAGAAACACGCGCGCACACACGCACGAAAGGCATATTGTCCAAAACTTGCACAAAAAGGACCGACCTATTTGAGGATAAAGGATTTCGACGCAATTAGAGGAGGTGCATCGCATTATTAACCACCGACTAGGCTGGAACTCATAAAGAGTATTTTCAACTACAGGAAATTGGTACACTAAAACGAGTTCCCGGCTTAGTGACAATTACGTATATAGTGCATTATGTTTCTTCCTATGATTGATCTCTTATTATAACATTTGCTTCTTTATTTTAAGTTTGTTCAAAATAATTTGTTTTTAAATAATGTAATTTTTGCGCAAAATTATGAAATTTTGCAAATAAACAATATTTTTTCGACCATTTATTGAGAAATTCCTAATACTGGTATAAATAACG
This sequence comes from Uloborus diversus, assembly GCF_026930045.1. Taxonomy (NCBI): domain Eukaryota; kingdom Metazoa; phylum Arthropoda; class Arachnida; order Araneae; family Uloboridae; genus Uloborus; species Uloborus diversus. The sequence continues at coordinate 60,547,531 of NC_072731.1, read as the reverse complement.
GTACTCCAGTATCACGTTTTAAAAATATCTAATACCAGTATTGCATATTTGCTCTGGTATTGCAATCCCTAATGTGGTCTATAACGTGTGGTGATGACTAAGACTATTTAAAAACTTTTTAAAGGTAAAAGAAAATTACGGAGACGTTATACCATTAAGTGCTTCATTAATGCATCTGCGCTAAGAGCTATAGTTTTAGGGGATACATTTTTTAGATAACTATGAATTTAAAAGTCAAATATGTTGACTGAAAATTTACAGATGATTATTTTTAAAACAGCAGCGATTTTCATTTTTAGTTAACTTTTATTCAATAAATTTAATTTTTGCCTGAATTTCCTGAATTATTATTTTTCAAATACCCCTCGTTATATCGCGCTTGTCTGGAGACATTAAAAAAGTGCGATTTAACCTGGGCCATAAAAAATTTATTCCCAGTTTTGATAACATTTTAAATTTCCTCCCCCCTTTAAAAATCAAAAGGTAGGATTGAAACTGAAGGGGGGGGGGGAGAGGATTTCGTGTCCGCGAAACTGGGGAGATACCCATAAAAAATTACAGTTCAGTTAACGTAAAAATTAATGACACGTGTCTCTACAAAAATATTAGTTGAATGTCCTATTGGGATGATTTTTTTTTACTAAAAACAAAAACAAAGCAAATAAATAAATAAATGAATAAATTTAAAAAAAATAATATTAATTAGTCTAAAAAATTTTCTTCTCAATTCCAGAAGTTTTATTATTATTATTATTATTTTTGTTTTACAGTGGAATAAAAACCAAAAGTTTCAGCTTAGAATGCAATGAATTAAATGTATGAGAAACATTTTAGTCTTGTTCATTGATTGAAAAAAATGAGAAATCATTTTTCTTTTTGAGAAACATAACATTTTTTAAAAAGTGTTGTCAAATGTAAAGTAACTTTTTCCCTCTTAAATATAAATTTTAGGAAGACAGAGGTAAAGCGGGATATATCGAAGGAGCGATATAACGAGGCGCGATGTAACTAGGGGTTACTGCAATGTATTTTCAATCAATCTCAAATTAAAGCACTTCAAATATGTAATACATTGAACACAAATTAAAAGAAAGAAAAAAAGATCAGTGTGACGAGGAAAGGTTCCTTTTCCCGCATGAACACTGTGCTGGCCGAGAAACACGTTTTACAGAATTCATTCGAGCAGCTAGCAGCGCTGCATATACAACACTCATGTCCGTAAATGAAGGATAATTCAGAAACCAGACGCATCTTGAAGAAGAATATGCAAATTACAGGAAACCACCAGATGGCGTGGACAGTACGTAACAATGACGAGAGTGTGAGAGAGAGGTATATTAAAGCTCTGGATCCGTCTCTTAAGTGGCGACACTCTCCAGCATCCGCCATTTTATGTCGTTCCCGCAACTTTCTCCCTATCTCAACAGTGGAAAAATACAGGGTTTCGCTCATTGAAAAATATCTTTTTATCAGCGAATGTTTACAGATTTTTAATCGTAACTTATGTAACTGATAATATACATGCAAAAGTGTTGAATTTTACCTTAGTAAAATATTTTTTTTATTATTAAACCGAATATTAGTAAAAAGGTGTTTTGAGGAAATTTTCGACCATTTTTAAGAGTAATTTCTTTTTTCCCCCCATATAGACCTTCTGAATTACAAATTACTTGAAGTGTTTTAAATATGCGTTTTGTTATTAGAAAGTTAATGTAGTAGAACCAGGGGCGGATACACAAAAATCTCTTGGAGGGAACCCGGGAAATTGAATAGCACCTCCTCCTTCCCCCTGCCCCATACGATGTTTCATAACAAAGTTTTCATTACTTTATTTTAAAATGTCTTTTTTAAATTTTTTTTAGGATCCCTTAACTAATGATCCACTTCTTAGTACATACATATTATGTACCAATATACTTTGAATGTGGACGTAAAACATATTTAACGTTTCAAGCCAATTAAATACTAAACCAGAATAATGTTACCGAAATGCTATACAATTAGCGGTTTTAGTTTTAGGAACAATGTCATAATGATTATAACGCGAGGGCAAGGTTATTCAATAAAAATATATACCTATACCTCATTTGAGGTTTTAATATTATTTTATAGTATTTTAACTATAAAATATTATTTAATTAAGAAAATCATAGCTATTAAATATATAAGTTTTGCTGAAAAATTCAGGACAATTTCTGTGTGGATTTCAAAGCAGTTGCTGATTGTTCTTGAAGTCATGATACAGTTGAGATAACATATTCATATTAAATGCCGCCTCCATTAATATCATGGTTTTCTCAAGAAACTACGATATGATTTCTTTCATTTTGCATTTTTTATAAGCTGAAAAAGAAAAAGCTATTATTTCGCAAATAGCTTCCTGGATCAAAATAATTCTTTTAGGCACGCCTGCACATTTTTTGAAGAATGTTAGTTATTGATTCCATCAAAAAAAAATAAAAAATAATAATGGACGAATCGCGATATTACGCTCCCTTGAATTCAAAACCAGCGAGTTAAATGTATAAATGTATTCTGCCACTCTAGGACTCCAGCATGACTTCTTTAGCAAATAAAAATGCTATTATTCAAAATATGCTCTATGTGTGTTTTGTGTTCTGTTTAATTAACTATATAAAAATGCAATGGAGAAGTCAATTAAAAAATAAGGAGTAAAATAGTTAAATAAATTCATCCTTTTGGGGGGAGGGGCACGGGCCTCCTGCCCCCCTTAAATCCACTACTGAGTAGAACAGTAGTGAGCTAAATTAATTATGTCATAAATTATTTGTGGGCAACAGTTTGAACTTATTCTTGCAAAGCAGTATTATTTATATTACTAATGGGTGTAGTTTTTTTATGGAAAATTATGCACTTCTAAAAAATTGCAAAATTTCTTTTTGTTTTAACTAATAAGGTTTTATTTTCAGCAAGACTCTTCCTTTTTTTTTTTGTTTTTTTTGTTTTTTTTTTTTTTTTTTTTTTTTTTTTTTTTACATTTTGCCAACACTTTCTTGTTTCTCATGACGATTTTACATTAAAAAATGCCTTTCATTTAAACCTGATTTTTAAGGATACTACTAGTTCTTAAAAATTCAACGACCTGCTAATAAAATGTAACTAGTTTTAAATCAATATTAAAAAAAATAATTGAATTATTTGATACCAATAGGAATTCAAATAAAAGAGTGCAGATTACATCTGTGACGAACTGTTATAAGTAGTAATGATGAATTTATAAATTAACACAGATACTGGGGTAAATCATATGTATATTTTTTTTATTAAAAAGTTTTTCACGTCAAAATAAAATTAAACGAAAACAGATTTTTTCCGGGCAAAAAAAAAAAAAAAAAAAAAAATCTTCACGTAATTATATAACTTGGCTTGAGTTACATGTTACTATAATCTCAAAGAAGCTTAATTTTTTTAATGAATAATTTCATACTTTTAATGTCTTAATTTTTATGCGTAAAATAGATAAATAATTAACTTGACAACACACTGAAACTCACGGCTATGACACAATTAAAAGCAAAACGACATGTTCTTAAAATAATTTTGCTACAGTTATTGAGACATTTTAAAACTAACTAAACAATAGAAAATTTTCATTAAAAATAAATAAAATAATTAGTATATTTAAATTTTGACGGCTCTGTTATCTTAAACTCAGAAAGATCAGTTTTAAAAACAGGGCAATTATTTTACTACTGCTAGCAATTTATTAGGTGCCGTTACATAATTGAGCTTTACAATACTTGAAGGAACTATTTATGACGATTTAAGCGAATGTCCTAATTATCCCATGAAAATTAACAAACCATCAGACAGTTTAATGAAAAGTAAAAAAATATTACAATTTTAACAAGAGTTTCAAAAAGTATATGAAATTGCACAGCAGTATTGATGAAAACATTTAAAATACATAATCTTTCAATGTATTTCGATATAGTAATTTTGAACTGTTAGAACATCTTAATGCACTACACCACTACACCAAGGCATCTTCACATTAAAGATAGCGTTTGATGAAAAATACGAATAGCAAAGAGAAAATATCTAGTATTTTGCACAGTTAAATCACACAGGCAACGACACAAATGGCGGACTGAACCCACGTGACTGCCCGCCTCCAATCGCAGTCGAAAGCGGCGTGCAGTGCATTGATCAAAGTGTGTCGCCACTTAAGAGAAGAATCCAGGGCTTTAAGGTATATAAGGAATGGTGGCAAAGAAGTAAAATTGTTCAAAAGCGCTTTAAAAGCCTTTCAGTGCAATAACCGCATAGTTTAGCACAACGGAATCGTTTGGATAATTTTTTTACGTGGTAGAATTATCGGACGACTGGATTGTGGACGTACCCAGCTGGAAGTATCCGAGGAACTTTGAATCGCCCAGAGTGTCATCTCCAGGCTTTGGCAACGATTCCAAGGCGATGGTAATGTGAGCAGACGTTACAGCACAGGTCATCCCCGAGTTACAACGCCGAATGAGGACCGGTGTTTGGCAGTTACTGCCAAAAGAAACAGACAGAGCACAGCATCAGACCTGTCTCGTCAGCTTTCTTCAGCTACCGGTACGACAGTTTCAAGGCAGACCGTGTACAGACGCTTAGGGCACATTGGTCTATATGCTCTTAGTCCTGTTAGATGTGTTCCACTTACCGCAACTGACTGTCGCCTGCGATTAGCCTGGAGTAGAGAGCATGCATTGTGGATCACGCAACAGAGGTCTTGTGTGATGTTTTCCGACGAGTCCAGGTTTAGTTTGCAGTCTGAATCTCGCCGGGCTTTCATGTGGAGAGCACCAGGTACCCGTTACTGTCAAGAGAACATCATTGAACGACACCGTTCGGTGTTGCAGAATGGCTTGTTTGGGGAGGAAGTATTCTTTGTTCCAGAACTGACCTGCATGTTCAGAGTGCAATGATGACAGGTTACATCTATCGGGATGTCATTCTGGAACAACATGTTCGTTTGTTTCGGAGCGCCATGGGAGCTGAATTTCTGTTTATGGATGACAACGCCCGTGCTCACCGTGCAAACATTGTAAACGAATGCCCTCATTCGGAAGATATCACGCGTATGGATTGGCCAGCATATTCCCCGGACTTGAATCCAATAAAGAATGGGTGAGACATACTTGGCCAACGAATTGCAGCCCCTCAACCCCCTTCCACATGTCTAGCAGATCTTCGGAGAGCTTTGCTTGATGAGTGGTGTAATATTCCTTAAGATCACATTGATAATTTGATACTCAGCATGGCTAGGCGTTGTACGGCGTGTATTGGATCGTCCGGAAAACATACTTCTTATTAACCATCATACCAGCCATGTGTTATACTGTTTCTTGTAAATAGGTTATTTTTTGAAATTTGCTCCAGGGAGTAAACATCGCAATTTTTATTAATTATGTCAAACATATAGCATCTTTTTTGCTCTTTACATTTTGTTTTATAAATAGACTTTACAAATAAGTCAAATTTGTTTTGCTTCTGTCTCTTTCTTTGCCTGAACTTCATTATCCTTAATTTATGGACATGAGTGTATTAAGTTTAAAAGTAAAATTGACATGATGTATTTTTTAAAAACAATTTTTAAGTCTTTATTTTGTTGAAATTTAGAAGAAAATGTGTTAATATTCGTTTGAGTTATTTACTTCCATGCCTGTATTATAGGTGGATAACAATACTCAAAAACCTGTAAACATATACTATAGTACACACTAAAAACAAATATGCTCTTTTAAACAAACTACTGTAAAAGCACTTATTTTCGCAACCCGTAATTGAGTTGTTTCCAGAATTTCAAAGGTTTTTTTTTTTTTGAACGAGTATGTTTAAAACATAGGATATAACCATTCTTTAAACAATTTGACAAAGTTTAATATTTTTTGAAAATTATTTTAATTAGTGCGCAGATTGAAAATTATTATTATTATTTTTTTTTGCCTCTGCACATGACATCACAGTCGATGATATGCCATAGCGCACATCGCAAATTATCATGTGCTGGCAACGCGGTTGACAGCAAAGCGGAAAAATTTAGTGCGCAAATGGCGTAGCACGCCAAAGTACATCACTTGCGACGTCATAAATACCACGCCTTATTTCCAAAACCGGACATTTATAAAAATAATAAAAAATAACTGTTAGAAAGATAAAAGCTTTTTCTCAGGTTCCTTTTTTAAAATTTTATTCATTATTTTTATTTATTATTATTTTGCTTATTCTATCAATTTTTAGTGACTGAAAGTAGTGCTTTTCAAGAAAACAAGCTTTTATCTCAAAAATGAAAATATCAGCGATTTCGCGAATTTTATATGAAGAGAACCGAAAGTTTATTATATATATGAGGCTGTGAGAAGCAAAGGGATGTAAGTGGACATTTTCAAGTTTCGAGAAAAACGCGTATAAAGAGTACGTCCTAGGTAGGCTTTTATTGAACTTTTTTTTAATAAATCATGCTATACAGCAGCACCTACCAGGGCTACTAGTACTATCTCTTTCCCCGAGACAGAGGAGGGGTTCACCTACCATTTGTACTGGTTATCTCCAAATGTTTATTTTTGCCACTTGTATTCCTTTGCTTCTCACTGCCTCATATGACGTTGGAATATTTCAGGCGGTTTAAATTTTAGTGACTACGACGAACTAGCGAGAATAAGCACCTTTACAGTACTACAAGCAACATCGACGATGAAAACTAAATTTTAAGCTCTTGCAATTTAACTCATCTCTTGAGCACTTAAACTAGAAAGCAAGAAGAAAATCAGTTAAAGCAACATCGACGATGAAAACTAAATTTTAAGCTCTTGCAATTTAACTCATCTCTTGAGCACTTAAACTAGAAAGCAAGAAGAAAATCAGTTAGATTTTTCTCCATGAAAGAACGTCTTTTATTCAAAGCAAGCACTAACTTTAAAATTCAGAAAAAAAAAATCCCATTCAATTACACAAGAATCAAACGGAATCTATTTTACTTTAATTAAATTCCAAGGATTTCTTTTTATGCAAGTAGTACATATTGCAGTGAAACTAATATTTTAATTCAATGAAGTTGTTTAAAATGCAAGTAAATTGTTTGCACGAAGCGTTTAAAAATTTCTGTTGAATCTCTTATGAGCTTAATCTAATAAAAGGACATAACTTCAACGTAACTTTCTTTTACATTTACATTTGTCTTTAGGGAAAAGTTTCAAAAGATAAAAAGGTTTGGTTTTTAGATCATGTTTTCAAAATCAGTATTTTGTAAAACTTGGGATGGTTGAAAAAAAAGGGGGGGGGGGGGAATAATTTACCAAACAATGATTTTTTACACATGGAGTGCCAATGCTATTTTATTTAGAACTAGTGGTACCCACACGGCTTTGCCCGCAGTAAAAAAATTATAAGATCATTTGGTTGGCCTATAGGGGAAACCTGGCTAAAGTGCCCCGGGCAGATACCCCGGCAAGATACCCCGGGCAAAGCGAATTTTGCCTGTAACTCTCAAATAATTAGTTGACCGGCAGTCGTGTTGTCATAGCAACGGTCGCCTGTTGCCGCTCCGTGAGCGGCATACACGTCGGGCACAGCCATCTTAACACAAGGCCTGCGCGCTCATTCAACATGGCCGCCCGTGAAGGCGGTTTGTTTACATCTCATAATAGCTCTACCGTGAATAAAAATTTAGATTTTTTTATAATCCATTAAAAAAAACAGTTAATTTTTACATGAAATACTCCGATACATCTCTAAATTAAAAATTTATATCGTTCGAGTTTTAATATCGACACAAATAGTTCTTAAATAGTAAACTAAATTAAAATTCATGCATGACACATTACATATTATATTCGTAATAAATATATAGATAATGAATAAAAATGAAAATTTTAATGGGTAAAAAGAAAATACACTTCAACTTCAAATCATAATGCAAAAGAAAGTACGAAATAAATTTTGCTTAATGTAAATTGTAAAATGATTAAGACAGACGGGGAAGATAAAAGGGGAGTGCATATTTCTTATTCATAAACTAATAAATATTTTGCATTTTTCACACGAATGATTTACAGTAGTATTGATTTCCTTTGATAAAAATACAGACAAATGAAAAAAAAAAAGATGGAATAAAATAAACCAATATTTAGCCATATTTCTAACTGTTACAAACAAAAGAAACAGTATACATTTTTGAGAGAAAAATCACTCCAATACCCAATAATAATTACAAAACATCTGAACAATTGAAACAAACTAAACAATTGGTATAAAGGACAATACTAATGCATATATTTCAGAGTAAAAAATATAATTAAATTTATCATGAGTTATCTGTGAAATTTTTTTTTTTTTTTTTTGGAGAAGTTATTTAACAGTATGTTATAAATCGTTTGCATAATATTTCTCAAAATCAAGAAAATGGTGTGAGAGCTAAGCTTGTAATGGTCATGTACCACATTTCTAATGCATGGCTCGCTAATATTTGTTAAAAGCTTTAATTCATTTTCATTTGCTATGAATTCCTCCAAAAAAAAAAAAAAAATTCCACAACATTTTAAAATACATTTATACAAATAGAAGCTGGGTTTAAAAGAAAAAGTTGGTGTTTTTCAAAAGTCACGATTTCATGTATCTATTAAACTGCACTCTTCAGAGAATTCATATTAAAAAGCTCCTTGAAATTTTAGTTACAAAAAATAATCATTTACCAAAGTGAGGGCAAAAAGCTTCGTCATTAAAATCGAAAGAAATAAATGTGTATTACATGAAAAAAAAACATAAATAAAAATGTGTTCCTTTCAATAATAGAGTACAGTACCTTACAGAAATAGAAACTGCTTTAAAAGTTAAAACAGTTGCTATTTTTAATGAACCGCGTAAACAGCACTCTTCAGCCAATTCATGTTAAAAAGTTCCTTGAAACAATAGTTACAAAAAATAATCATTACACAAATTGAGGGCAAAAAAGCTTCGTCATTAAAATCGAAAGTGATAAAAATATGTAGCATGAAAAAACATACATAAAAATTCGTCCCTTACAAGTAAAAAATCCTTAAAATATTATTTAACAAGTACAGTAAAACTCCTCTAATACGGACACTAACAAGACAAAATTTTTTGTTCGCAATAGAGGGGTGTCCACATGACAAAGATTTAATACCTTTTAATTTTACCTTAGAATCAAGGAATTAAATACTGTCCACATAGGATTGGTATCCGTTAGGAGGGATTTTACTGTATTTATTTTTATTATCAATTCTGCTTAAAAATAACCATTGGTAACCACACTTACCTTCTTAACATTTTTTAATCCAACAATAGTAGCTTCAAACATATTTGGAGATGTTAAACATTTGATACGTTAAATTTTCACCACCAAAGTATCCCAACGGCTTATAATGTAAACTTGACGAAACGTAACTATTTAGCACAGTCAAATACAAAGAGCAAAAAAGAAAACATCATTTCAAGTCTCCATAAAGACAGTTGATAACGTATTCACACATTTGGATTGGAATAAATATTACTTTGCTATTTGATACTAAAGTTGTAAGATGAAATACAATATTGCATCTGCAACGAGCAGCTACTTGAAGTCCACAACACTGTTTGAACTAAAGGGGTTTTCCCGCTCAAAGCCTCCTTGAGATCACGTGACATCGATTGCGCAATACAGCGCGTAGGCCTGATATATAGAAGGCTGTGCGTCGGGACGAGTTTGCGTCACGCGACGCCAGTGACCGAACAAAGTATGTTTTGGGGAAAACAATATTAGTTTACAGAGTTTAGTGTTTCATCTATAACTTTAATACTATTTGTGATTCGTTCTTAGTAATGACTAGGATTTGATGTACGATTATGTAGCTTTCAACTATCCGTAGACGACGAGTTTAGATGCTCTGAATTTTTAGTAGTTTTTAGTAACCTGAAAAATGTACCTGAAGGGCAAAGCGGATTGGGCAATGTGGATACCATATTCACTATGACCGGTCATGACAAGTAACTTCATCCAAACCTGGACGTTCTTCAATTTCAAGATCTCAAGTCAATGCTACCATTACAGACCGTCCTTATACTCCCATGGGACCTGAAACAACAGAATATGTCTAAGGTAATGATGTTTCCTCCGCTTCACCCAAATCTGGAAGTGCTAAGAACTACTACAGTCCTTCAGTTTTACGGCCTATTTCTCAGCCTGCTAAAGCAATAACAACACGTAAGCTAAAGCTACAGAGTTCTACACTCCTGACAAGTACTCCGGTAAAGGACAATTAGAAACAAAAATTTGAAAAATCAAAAAAGACTGTCATGAAGTAAGTAACTAGACGATGTTTTGACTAAAGCTTCTCAAAAGACTTTTAAAAAGATCACAACCAAAAAGACCTCTGGCACAAAATATAGGACTGCATAAGAGAATGATAAGAAGAATGGAGTAAAGAAATTTGATGATGTAAGGTGCATTTTCTGTGAGGAAATGTTCATTGAAGAAGATGATCGGCCAACGGATACAATGTGTATTTGTACTCAGTGGTGTCATAAAAAGTGTTCAGCATTCAAAAATAGTAATACTTTTCATTGTGATAACTGCAATAATTAGTATTGTAGCAGAAAAAAGTTTTTTTTTTAAATTTTTTTCAAAAGTTTTTTTTTCCCTAAATTTTGGATGTTGACTTTTTTTAGTTTAATTTCTCTCTTTGTTATAATAATTAGTAATGTAAATTTTTTTTTAATATGAGCCTTTAATTTTCTACCCTTGTTTTCTTTTTAAGTTCTATTTCTTTGTTTGTAATAACTACAATAATTAGCATTGTAGCAAAAAAATGTTTTTTTAATATGCTCCTTTAATTTTAGACGTTTATTTTATTTTTAAACTCAATTTTTTTGTTTGTAATAGCTACAATAATTAGCATTGTAGCAAAACAATGTTTTTCGGATATGTTTCTTTAGTTCTTGATGGTTATTTTATTTTTAATGTTTAGTTTTATGGCAAATAATGTTGGTGTTCGCTTTGCCCTGGTACCGAATCCACTTTACCCGGGGTGCTGGGCAAAATGGATATTTATGCCATTGTTGAAAACTGGCCTTATATCTAATAGTGTAATTAATATTAAGGACAACTATTACTGCATTACATAAGTTCATTAAATGAAGAATGATTATACACAGTTGTTTCGATTTCCAAAGTAATGACTAAACGACAATAATCAAGAAAAGCTTAAGGTATTCACGTTGCCCGGGTTTCCCCTATATTACAGTTAACGTCTACTATGCGTTAATTTTTTTTTTCAAGATCTCTTCATATTTTTGGCAGATTTAAAAACTTAGCATGTATCTTAACAGAAACCAGAGTTACAAGTTTTTTAAAAGGAGAAAGGAAGTTTCCGTTCCTTACTTGAAACGCAAAATAGGACATCTTTCCAAAATTAAACACTACAGAAACAGCGTTGTAATAGCAATATTTTAATATTTTACTGGACCTAAATCTTTAATTTTTGATTTTATTCTCGAGCTTAATCATTTAAAATCGTTTAGCGTGCTTACGGTAAGACTTGGAGTTTGGTTTTTTTAAATGATTCCTGCAGCTCTTCGAATGCTCGTAGGAACTTCGTACAAACTTCATCTGATGCAAAAAATTTCAAACTTTCGAATGACCTACAACTTAAAAATGTGAATGAAATATTTCTTCTCCATTGAAATAAATGTGAAAAATGGGCTTAAAATTGGAATAAAAAAAGGAACAAAATCAAATTTTCGAAAACTCGCATCGAGATGCACCCCCATGCTGCCAATTAATTTTGTGCCAACTATCGTAAAAATTGGCTGAACGGTTTAGGGCGCTATGTGCGTCACAGAGATCCAGAGATTTAGACATCTAGACATGCTGACATTCAGCTTTATTACTAGTAATGAAGAAGATTACTTTGAGTTTACAAGTAAAATTGAAACTTCTTTTTTATTTCGACAAAGTCTAGTTTTTTCAATAGTTTAAGTTCTAATTTTGTCATATTTTAAAAATATGATGAGATTAGAAAGTAGTAAACAAGAAATCCCTCCAGAACTAAAAGAGCCTATTTTCCCGTATACCATTACCGACTTTCTAGTATCTGACCAATACTCTCAGAATTAGCTAAAATCACAAATTATTTCAAACTTAACTTTCTAACATTTTAAGCTGATTTTTAGAAATAAAATGTGCCTCGCTCATCAAAAGAGATAGATGCGTAATACATAAATAAACGAACAAATAAAGTAGTAGCACCTTTTAAACAAAACAGCTAATATATTTTTTCCATCAAAAAAATCTTGAATCGCATTCAAAAGGAAAAGAAAAAGAATTAAAAATAATAAGCTCAATAAAATAAATAATTCTAATAATAGCAAATTAAATTCGTATTTTCACTCATTACTTCCTTTTTCTGAATTTGATCGAAGAAGTGAATTTGATCGTATATAACTTTGCTTATCACAAGCATGAACAAGAAATTCCGTCCAGAAACTAAACGAGCCTACTTTACCTCATACCAATATCGACTTTCCAGTATCTGATCAATATTCTCAGAATTAGCTAAAATCGCAAATTATTTCAAACATAACTTTTTAAACTTTTCTTTTAAGCTGATTTCAAGAAATAAATATGTGCCTCGCTCATCTGAAGAAATATATGCGTAAAAAATAAATAAACGAACAAATAAAGTAAAAGCAGAAATAAACAAAGCAGCTTGTGTATTTTTTTCCATAAAGAATCTTTAATTGCATTAAAAAAAAAGAATTAAAAATAATACGCTCAATAAAATAAATACAGTAAGGGAAGATGGGGTAAAGTGAAATGGTGAAATATTTACTCTACTTTCAGCTCCACCTATCTGGTATTGTTTTAACTATGTAGCACCATATGTAGTCTATTTCAGTCAGAAAAAAAATACCGCCGAAAATTAAAGCATTTGATAATACAGGCATTTTTGAAAAATTGATACTCATATTTTAAATTCCTTGTGGTAAATCAAAACTTATTTTTGTTACCATTAAATGATAAAGTACCCTTTATTAACATTTGAAACATAAATTGAGACCTCCTAATATTCAATGCAGAAAAAAAATTAGTTAATATTGAGCTTATTTGCACTTTAAATAAATTGTACAATTAATCAAGTTCATACGGGCAAAGTGGATGGAGCAAAGTGAAATAATTTGTTTCATTTACTCACTCAGTCATTTAATATAAATCATTTACGTTTTCATTTATTAATTAATTCATTTTACATTCATTTATTTTGTAGCTCAATTATTTAGTCATTCATTCAATTATTTTCTTACTCATTTATTCTTTTACTCGCTCATTCATTTTTTCTTCATATATAATTGATTTATTAATTTAATTATTCGGTTTTTTCAATATCTTTTCATTTATTCATTACATCTTTATTGATTCTTTTGACCAAAAAATATGTTTTATAATCAAATAGAAAATATTTCATTAGAAAAATATTTTATTTTTCTCTTTGCCCCAAGGAAAAAAAAAGTAAAAATTTCCCGCCTTTTTTTGAAAACTCAAATTAACTGTCAAAAAAAAACAAAAAAAAAAAAAAAAAAACAAAAAAAAAAAACTGTTTTTAACGCAAGTTTTATAATTAAAATACTCAAAAATTAAATATGCACATTGCTCATCTGAAGAAATAGAATGCGTAAAAAAATAAATAAACAAACAAATAAAATTAATAGCAGAAATAAACAAAGCAGCTTATATATTTTTTTCCATAAAAAATCCGGAGTCTCGGATTCGGAATCGGTCACTTTCCCTCAAAGTTCGCAACTCTGTCAATGTTTGCGGAGCCGGGAGTCGGACTTATTTTGGGATAAAAGAGTCGGAGTTATTTCTTTATGTACTGTAATTTTTAAAACAAATTCCCGATTTGTTCATTTTGAAAAAACTCAGTCATCTTAACCGTTTCACTTTACCCCACATTCCCCTACATAAAAAATAAACCTTTTGTTTTTCTCCTGTTGCCAAAAAATAATTTTAAAAATAAAAAAAATGTATTTTCAAGGAAAAATAAAAGCAATAAAATGTCAACTTAAAGAAATAATTTTCATTATCAGGGAAAAAAAAAAGTTTGCACATATCTTTGTATAGAAACATAACCGACTCCGAATTTCTCCGTGAAAAACTCAATACATAAATTAAAACTTTCGAATGAAGATTAAAACAAATCAAACCAACAATATTTATTTCACAGTAAAAACCATGACTGAGGAGTCGGAGTCATACTCAATCTCATTTTGGGGTATAAGAGCGATGGTTTTTAATTCGGAGACTCGGATTCTGAATCGGTCACTTTCCCTCAAAGTTCGCAATTCTGCCAAGTGTTTGCGGAGTCACAGTCGGACTTATTTTGAAATAAAAGAGTCGGAGTCGGAGTCAAGAACTTCTCAATTCCAAGATTCGAAGTCGATCGTTTTTCCATCGTGTCTAAGTTTTTGCCAAAGCTACGGAATCAGAGCCGGAGTCGGGAAGGCGAAGTCTGACTAATTTTCGTGTACAAGAGTCGGAGTTGGAGTCGACAGCCCTAAAATTCCAGAAGTCAGAGTCGGGAGTTGGTCATCAAGAGCTATTTCCAACAAAATTTGTTTGAATTGAATCCGCCTTCAAGTGCGGAATCTACATTGACTATTAGTTTCCTCGTAGGCGCTAATGTTAAGGGATTTGAACTCTTCAAAATTGAACGGAAAATTGTTCAAATCAAAAAAATATTTTCTATACATGTTCTTCATTTAGAGCTTTTCCCTACAAAATTTGTTAGAGGCAAATTCGCCTCCATGTACGGAATTTATACATTCTTTGAATTTCCCCGTAGGCGCTGATGTAAAGTTTTTTTGAACTGTTCAAAATTGAGCGAAAAAGTGTTCAAATCAAAAAGGTGAAAATACGGGAATGAAGTGTCCTTGTCGAGATCTTTCGAAGAAATAAAAATGTTTGAATCGGATTATTTACTCCAAAGTGTTTAGGAAGGGGGAGGGGGGCGCAGACAGGCAGACCGACAGACATTTTTCCCCATCTCAATACCCGACTTTCCCATTTTAAATTTTTCAATCCTTATTTAATTATTTAATTTATTTTTGACCTTTTTTTTCTGTTTTTCGCGATATTTTTACGATGCATAATGCCTTCTTTAACGCTTTTTTCTTCTTGCTTATACTTTTACTCGGAAAGTAGGCGAAAAATGGTGCGAATTCTTATGAAGTTTGTTAAAAACGCGAGCAAACTCTTAAAGATAATAAAAAGATGTGTTTTATCACCTTAGGGAAACTTTTAGTGCTGCTCTCACGTTACAACTTTCATTTCAGTCGTTAGATAGTATAATCAAAAATCCCAAAGAAAATATAAATCGTATAAAAAAATATACAAGCAACCTCTGTAACGATATTTTTGATATAATTATGGTACACTTTTGCATTTCATCTCTCCATGGTCAAACTGTACAAATCGGCAAGAATGCAGACTTTTCACTGTTGTGAAGAATGCTTTTAGCTACCAGTTTAACAGTTAGCTGAGTGTGTTCATTCAGTGCATTGGCTTCAGTTCTGATTACGGCTTGTCCAGATTAACTAAGCTCCCAATGAGATCGAATAAGTTACTGGGTAGCTGCAGCTTTGCAAGGGATATACTTGGTGCTTACTTGCAATTCTCTCTTAGCTTTGGTCATAGTTACTTTTATGCTACTGGACCTTTCTTGGTAAATCATGAAGATTCTAATCAATTACAATAAAAGTATCTAATTTTTCTTGAAGGTTCCGGAGACATGACAGGGCTTTAATTAGGGAGATTTCCCAATTCTTCAGAAAGTTTCAAAGAAATTTCAGAAAGGTTATTGACTTTTAGTGGGAAACGTTAAAAGTTTTTGCAAGATATGTTACTGACAGAAATTGAGCCTATTTATTTTCCGGAACGTTTTCTGAATTGCTTTTGCAGTGTGTGAGCTAATTTGAGGTATTTGTGACCTCAAACCTACTATTCACATCCTAATCATATGAAAAAGACTCTACACACCAGACACACAGAATACAAAGCTCTCTAAATTAAATTTTCTCCAACTTTGTCTCAGTCCTCCCTTATATGCGTTCCATACCTTCTTTGTTTAATGGAGTTGTGAGACAAAAATATTAATATTTTAAAGTATGAAAGGAGAATCAAGCTTTTTATCTTGCTGACTTTTTTTTCTGTATGTTTTTACTTATAGTTTTAAAAACATTCTATTAGATTTTTTTATATATACTATGCTCTTGGTAAGACTAAATTTGTAAAATGAAACAAAAGCTGTGAAATCTGTTACACTCCCCCCCCCCCCACTACACTGAAAGTAAACTACGTTGGGAAAGAAATCTAAAATGCATTGCATTTGCATATGCTTGACCGCAGGTCTATTTAGGAAAAACTAATGTTTATTCGGGTTATTTCCGAAAGTTTAAAAGTATTTTTTTTTTTTTTTTTTTTTTGAAATAGCGTGCTTAAAAACATAGGATTTAGCAATTTTTTAACTGATTTGACAAAGTTTAATATTTTTTAAGAATTATTTTAATTGGTGCGCAGATTGAAATTCATTTTTTGTTCTTCTGCACATGACATCACAAGTGATGAAGTGCCATTCACTGGTGCCATTAGCGCACAGTGCCATTTATCATGCCCTGGAAACGCGATTGACAGCAAAGCGGAAACATCGCGCCGATGGAGTAACACGCCGAAGTACGTCACTTTTGACGTCATAAAGATCGCGCCTTTTTTCCAAACTCGGACATTTAAAAAAAATAAATAAAAAATAACTGTTGGGGGAAAAAAGTTTTTTTTTTTTTTTTTGTCGACAGTAGTACTTTTGACTGATGGAAACAACCCGATTTCAGTGAAAAGAAACGTATTAAACATTCAGTTTTAAAATAGAAAATGGAAGCTAAAGTACAAATAAATAAATTAATAAAAACATCTTTTCTGATGAAATAAATCTAACAAAACTTTTATCTTGTGTAGTGTTCAATACTAAAATTTGAAGCTGATGAAATGTTTATTTCTTACATTTAGATAAGACTTACTCTTACCCCTTACGAAAGAGAGTAATTTTACGAATACATCAGAAGGAATAAAACATCATTTTGTTGAACCTAATTATTTGAAAAATTTTCCCAGACGAGAATCAAAGAATTTAAAAAGAAAACTTTTTCCTTTGGGAATACAATTGAAAATTCGTTCCTAAAACCTTTGTCGCAAAATTTAACCTCACTGTCTTCGATTCCTTGAAGGAACGTTTCAGTTTTCTTTAGAGACCGTCTTGTAACAGAATCTCAGGCTTGAGTTTCCTAAAAATTCAATTAGTTTCCAGCGAAATAAAGTATTTTGCTTCTGCCAGATATCTTTTGTGGAAGTGTTTTATGTTGTATTTTGCTCGTAATTTTTGCACCGTTTATTGGCTAAAACTTTTTATTTCATAGAGTTGTTGTATTTTTTATATGTCTATGCATTTTTACGTCAAAAATGATATTGGAATTTTTAACTAGATTTAAGTAGTTAGCGTATCAATATACTTAATTAAACATACTGAAGTACGTTTTTATTTAACTGAGTGCCACAAACAGGAATTTTTCAGAAGGGGGGGGGGAGTCAGGATCGAAGGTCCACCATTCTCATATCTAGGGGTGCCCTCCTAAGAGCAAGGGCGCTCCCCCTAAACATTGCGAAGACCCACCCAAAAGCAAGACCCCCCCCCCTCGAAAAAGTGAAAAATACCCTTCAAAACAACACCTTTCCTAAAAATTTACATGGCACAGCGCCATGATTTCCTCTAGGTGAGCACCCCTGTCATATCTTACTCCAACACGCATCCAAACATATTCTTATCGATTGTCGGGAACAGAAAACCATAAAAAAATATATTGAACAATTACTTAACATTAATTAATAAAATAAATTTATTAATAACAAATTCTTAGTTAAAATATCAGACAGCACAAGAATGAATGGATTTACTTTTCTCATAGTCTTTATCTTTCTTTACTAATAATAAAGCTGAAAGTCTCTCTGTCCGGAGGATGTCTAGATGTCTGTAGGATGTCTGTAGAATGTCTGTGACGCGCATTGCGCCTAGACCGTTCGGCTGATTTTTATGAAATTTGGCACAAAGTTAGTTTGTAGCATGGGGGTGTGCACCTCGAAGCGATTTTTCGAAAATTCGATTTTGTTCTTTTTCTGTTCCAATTTTAAGAACAAAAATATCATCAGATATGGACGAGTAAATTACGAAATTATCATAACGTGGAACCGTAACATGGGCACAAGCCAATTGGCGAGAAAATTCGCCATACATTATATTATTTGTAAATATACAGGCGAACCAAAAGACCTTTTAATTTTTCTATTACGGGCAAAGCCGTGCCGGTACCACTAGTTAAAAATAAAAACATTGAAGCAAAATCATCAATATAGAACAATTTATGTTCACATACAGTTCAATTTTGCTGGGGAAGGAAGAGCGAAAATGAATTTTATTTTTTCATTCATTAAATCTGAAACTATCGTTGCTTTTGCTTGGAATTATTTTACGTACCACATACATAGGATTGCAGTGAAATCCCGTTACAACGAACTTCAAGGGACCGCAAATTTTTGTTCATTGTAGCGGGAATTTTGTTGTAATAATTATATAAGGACTGGAAATATAGTTCGTTCAAATGGAAATTTCGTTATATTGGTATTCGTTATAACGGAATTTCATTGTATATAGTCAATAAAAAAAAAGAAAAAACTCAAGGGCGATGGGAGGTGTCCGGACCACCACCTCCTACATAGAAAGCCCTATCACTGGTTTCGACGAAAGTGGCTCACTCAGAGGAAATTTCCTGATGAAAATTGCTTTAATTTATTGTCTCTTAACATACCAAAGCTATTATTTTGAGAACAGTAGTTCACCAAACATATTAACATTGATCAAAGGAGAAATCAAAAGTTTCTTTTCTAAGTTAACGCTCTTTTTACTTCCTTTTACAAAAAAGGAAGTATTGTATTCGCAAAAAAAATTTAATTCAAAAATCGGCCTTAATTTCCATTTTTCTCATCCCCGAATGAATGTTGAGTTTTTTTTCTCGACCCGACCACACGTGGATATACGCCTAGGAACCTACAGACACCCGAAATATCCATTTTGACGACCCCCGAGTTAATTACAACGAATTTTCTCGTGACGTCTGTATGTATGTATGTATGTGCGTATGTGCGTATGTGTGTATGTGTGTATGTAACTCGCATAACTCAAAAACGATATGCCCTAGAAAGTTGAAATTTGGTACGTAGACTACTAGTGAGGCCTAGTTGTGCACCTTCAATTTTGGTTGCATTCAGATGTTCCTAAGGGGGTCTTTTGCCCCTTTTTGGGGGGAAATCATTATTAATTTCGATGTAAACTCAAGTGGTGTTATAATTTGTCGGACACTTGGCGATACATTGCCAGTCTTTTGATCGCCAAGTTTTGTCGCAAACTTGGCGACAAATTTGGAGATTTTTTTCAAAAATCTGGTTTTGATTTGGCAACTGTTGGTGATATTTAGAGAGTAAACTGTTGAATCACATTAAAATTGCCAATAACGGGACAATGACATTAAATTGGAGTAAAAGGAAGTCATGTGATGCACACATCAGCTCGTTTTCTTTAAATTAAGCAAATATATAAGGAAGAACGCGGGGAATAACAAGATTACAGTAACCAAAATTTTCAATACATTGTATACATTTTATCATATCAGCATGATTTTTAAGGAGTCTTATTAGATTCGAAAAATAATTTCTTTATTATCAATATCATAACGAAGTAAACATAAATGAAAAATTTAAATTTTAACCATCATAGACTCATATTTAAACAGGAACTACATACTTTAAATTATCCCTTCCACTAAAGTAGAAGTGTTCACGTATTTAGTAATTCAATGGCTACAACAATAAAGAATTTAAAAAATATATATAATTGAATATGAAATGCATTCTGCATAAATATGAAAATATACGTGGGAATTATGTAAATCCTGCGTCACCATCTGCAACACAAAATAATCAAATGAATGTTTTGCGAAGCAGAAAGTAATATTTAAAAAAAATTCAGTTGTGTGTGAAATACCTTCTTCTTGTTTACTTTCCTGGGCGATATAAGTTTCATCTTTCACATTTAATTAAAACAAGTTTTTAGTTTTATTCTTACAAATTTTGGGGAATTTAGTGTCTGCATTCTATTAAAATAATAAATAAATGACAAAAAATTTAGTGATCAGAATTTCTTTCATGCAAAATGTAAACAAAAATCTAAAATGTAAAAGTTCTATAAATATTTCTTTCATTGAAAAAATGCAATTTGCGAGAAAGAACGGGCCATTGATGGTTTGAAAATGGCTCAGATTCGGAATCGGTCAATTTCCCTTACAGTCTAATTGTGCCAAAGCTACGGAGTCAGAGTCGAAGTCAGGAATTCGGAGTCTGACTAATTTTCGGGTACAGGAGTCGGAGTCGTGAGTTAGGTACCAAAAGCTATTTCCAACAAAGTTTGTTTGAAGTAAATCCGCCTTTACGTTCGGAATCTATATTGACTTTTAGTTTCCCCATAGTTGCTAATGTTAACAGATTTTAACTGTTCAAAATTGAGCGGAAAATTGTTCAAATCAAAATTCCTACAAAGTTTTTTTTGAAGCCAATTCTCTTTTATATAAGTTCAGGATTTATACTTGCCTTGAATTTCCCCGTAGGGAGGTAATGTTAAATTTTTTTAATTGTTCAAAATTGAGCCAAAAGTTCTTCAAATCAAAAAGTGAAATATGGGAATGAGATTTTCTTGCTGAGACCTTTCGAGCAAAACAAAGTTGTTCGACTCTGAAGATTAACACACAAGTTATTAGGGGGGAACAGACAGACCGACAGAAAATTTTTCAACATCTCAATTCCCGACTTTCCAAATATTAAGTTTTTGATACTTAGTTGATTATTTGGTTTATTTTTGACTTTTTTTTTGTTTTTAACGATATTTTTAAGATGCATTAAGCTTTTATGCTTTTTTCTTCTTTCTCTCTGACTTTTACTGGGAAAGTAGGCAAAAAAAAAAAAAAAAAAAAGAAAAAAAAAGGTTTAGAGAAAATTATAATAAAGAATATTAATGTTGAGTTATGTTATTATTCTGTTATGTAACTTTTGGTAATTTTTATCTCTTTGATACACCCCTGGAAGTGATTTCTATAAACAGTTTTGTAGATTTTTTTTACCTGGAAACTATGATTTCATAAATGTTAGTCTTAAATTTATTCTCGTTTAGCTGTTGTTTATTTTTTGGAATTTCGATACTTTGCGAAATTGGTTCTAAATTTCAATTGGATTCATGTCGGGAATCACTTGGCTAGAGGAAAACTGGCACATTATTATTACACTATAAAATCGCACGTCAAGGTATGACAGGTGAAAATTGCTTTTACATTTGAACGAAGAATCGCCTGTTTGGTGATATTTTGACCATAGACTAATAATAAGAATAGACCATAGACTAATAATAAGAGTAGACCGAGCTTTCTCAGACTTGCTGATGAAAAAAATTGGTTCATGGATACATCACGTGACTAGTGGAAAGGCTTGGCGAAAACTTTGGTAGCATGGTTGCTAGATGGCAACATTATCTATAGTTTGGCACTCGACATGTATTTTAAGACGTAATGTGTTTTCATTATAATTTTTTTTTCCAGGTGCAGAGATTGAACTGTTTTTCTTTTAGTTATGTATTATTTTGACATTCGTATTTAGTTTTTCATCACAGTTTTCAGTAACTTTTACTTCATTTGGAAATCTTACGTCAGCGTTGGCGTGAAAGGAATGGTGTAAACGTTTTGCGTTAACGCAAAAATGTACTAATCGGTATCTTAAATTGAAATTGTATGTAAGAATCTTACCGTTTGCCGATTCTTTTTGGGCGTTTGCATCTTTAATTGCTTAGAGAGTTATTGAAAAATTGACTAAAGAAAATGCACAGTACCATCTAAACGAAAAACTCACTATATTAACAAAATATTTACAACTTAGAATAACAAATTTACAAATTGGACTCCATAAATATTCCGCGTTCCATCAATTCTATTTATTTTATTTCTCGCTCGCGTTGAGATCGTCTGCTTCGATCAACGCTCGCTGTTGCTAGGATATCCACCAGTCACATGGTTTGGTTTATGAGCAGCAAAAGGGTTGCCAAAGCTCGGTCTACTCTTATTATTAGTCTATGGAATAGACCGAGCTATGGCAACCCTTTTGCTGCTCATAAACCAAACCATGTGACTGGCGGATATCCTAGCAACAGCGGGCGTTGATCGAAGCAGACGATCAACGCCGGTGAGAAATAAAACAAATAGAATTGATGGAACACGGAAGAATTATCTTTTAGGGAGTCCGATTTGTAAATTTGTTAGTCTAAATTGTAAATATTTTGTTAATATAGTGAGTTTTTCATTTAGATGGTATCGTGCATTTTCTTTATTCAATTTCAATAACTCTCTAAGCAATTAAAGATGCAAGCGCCCAAAAAGAATCGGCTAACGGTAAGATTTTTACCTACAATTTCAATTTAAGATACCGATTAATACATTTTTGCGTTAACGCAAACGTTTACGCCAATGCTGACGTAGCAATTCCAAATGAAATAAAAGTTACTGAACACTGTGATCAAAAACTAATTACTAATGTCAAAATAATGCATAACTAAAAGAAAAACTGTTCAATCTCTGCACCTGGAAAAAAATTATAATGAAAACACATTGTCTTAAAATACATGTCGAGTGCCAAACTATAGATAATCCTGCCATCTAGCAACCATGCTGCCAATGTTTTGGCCAAGCCTCTCACCAGTCACATGATGTATCCATGAACCAATTTTTTCATCAGCAAGTCTGGGAAAGCTCGGTCTACTCTTATTATTAGTCTATGATTTTGACAGTTGAAATTTTAATCATAACTCCAGTGGATTAACCCTAAACTCCAGAAGATGGCGTTCATTGTTGTGGCCACAATTTCGTAACTTCACTCTCTTAAAATGACGGTTTTACTAGTAAAACAGTTAAGTGACTGGATCCAGTTCAGCCTTGTCACATTAAAGCCATTCCCTGCATTTCAAACATTACCGAAAAATATTGTCAAATTATCATGTCGTGGTGGGAGTTTCATTGTTGATGAAGTCAGCGTTACTAGACTTTTGCTATTATATATATGAGGGTGCTTACAACATAGCAGTATTTATTGCTTTATGGAAAGGAGTAACATGTGAGTTAGCAATACGTATCTGCATTGGGGTTCCCCATTGTCTGTTGCATAATTTAACGGTTTTCAACTCTCTTGGAGCTAACTAGAGCAGCCATTGTAATAATATGTTGATGCACCCTTTCTGCAGTGTAATCAGGATTATACTTTTCCCTACAGCAAGCGAAATAAATATCTTGCCCTTCAGAACTTCAAATGTGAACCTGTCAGATAAATGGATGCTTCAATTTCCAAATTGATTAACTCCACTTAAAAAAAAAAAAAAAAATATCCTCATTTCTGCTTTAATAGTGCTTTATCAATGCTTAGCATGTGAATTTATATTAATGTTTTGGTTCAGTACATTTCTGATCATGTGATGGCGAAAAATGTAACACGAGGGCTTATTCACTCCTATGGATAACACTATCTTCATCAAAACTTTTCTCGACTTTTTGTTTTATGGAGTTAATTGATTTGGTAAGTGAGGCATCCATAATATATCTGAAATTGCTCAAGTATAAATAGGCCCGTGTTCAGGATTTCGTGATGGGAGGGGTTTTGGCTTCAATGTTTTTCATTTTTAGCTGCATTGTCAGGAAAACTCAACAGTGTCAAATAATTCAGTTCCGTTTATTGGTGACTGTTTAATGACAGGCTTAGCGGGGGAAGGAGGGGAGGGGGATAGATCAAATTCTCAAAAGCTTCAGTTTCAAGTAAATTACCAATTTTATTATTGTATTTTTATGCAGAAGAACCTCGTTTTTCCGGCCGTCGTTAATCTGGATCAAACTTGTAGAGTTTAAAAAAATATATTTACTTAATTTACTTACATTTCAAATTATTGTTACAAGAACGGAACTACAAATACGCCAGATATTCGGTTATTGTTTTTATTAAACACACAACTCCTGCATAGAACGTACAATCAAGTGTAGTACTAATTAAACAAACAATATGGCGTATTTTGAAGCGTCAGTTCGACACCACTGCAGCTGCACTATAAATGATAAAGCATTTGCGAGAAACGGCACTATGTAGTTTTGTTAAAAAGAATTGTTTTTCGCTGAAATAAAAGACAACCCTTCTTATTTAAAAATTCTTTTGCTTATTAAGTAGATTTTTGTTTATGCGGATTGTCTTTGGCCCCAGTTGTTCGGATAGCGAGGTTCTACTGTACATGCACAGAAAGTAAATTCTGGCTGTGCTAGTAATCTCAGTATTTATTCATTTTACTGCTTGTTTAGGGCCTATTATGCCAGGACCTATTGTGCCGGGCCTATTATCTCTTTACTGTGCCGAATTTTGCAACAAGTACTATAACAACTTTTCAAATTCTTTTATGACATATGTTTTCAGGTTTTATTTTCTAAGATAATGCCCACCAAGCTAAATAGGAAAATTGAGGACAGTCGTAAATTGGCGGGAAACTTAAGAAAATGGTTTATTTATTTATTTACTAGCTGCGTTGCCTGGTTTTGAACGGTCTGCCTCGAAAATAAAAGTTACGTCAACAGCGCGTTTTCAACAATCAGGTTTTAACAAAAAAAATCTGTAAAATTTCCTGACAAATTCTGGAAAAATAACCAAAACTGAAAATTTTTGAAGCTCCCGATAACGGATATGGACTTCCTTTGATAGCTTAAGGCCTCCCGATAACGGAAAAGGCCTCAAAACAAAAGTCAAAATTTTATATGCTTATATTCGAGAAAAAAATGGCAGTAGATTTTAGATAGCCTAGTGGGTAGGGCGGGATCGAAGGGTCTCATGTTCGAAGCCAAACATCACCAAACAGGCTTGTCCTGTAAGTTCAATGATTTATATTTCTTTTTGTGAGATAGAAAAACCACAATACCTACATAGCACTAGCTTAGGGACGGTAACTTACTGCCATAATACGTAGTTTCAAAATTCAGTAAAAGTTGATTTTGCTTACATGGTTTATAATACGCTCCTTAAAATGTAGCAAAGCTTACGTCTTGCGCTAAAGTTGAAGGTATCAAATTAAGCAGCAAAAAACATCCTGACCCATAAAGAAACAGTTACATCAACACAACAGTATAATTTAAAAAGTTCACTCACACAAGAAACGAATAATATTTACTAAATTTTTTGTTGTTGTTGGGAAGTCCGACTTTCTCAATACACACATGCCACAAGGACCCGCGAGAGGATGGGCAACCATTCTCAATGTAACAGCACATTCACACAAAGAAAGTACAATGACAGGAAAGAGAAAGTGCAGCCATATACCCGACCCGGGATTCGAACCCTGGACCTCCCCATCGCAGCCAGACTTCTGTGACCACTAGACAAGGCGACCGTCACTAAAATCTTTCTTATGAATTCGAAAACATTTTGTAGAAGTGTTCCCCCCCCCCCCAAAAAAAAGTAAGGTAAAAATGCATTAAACACTTCAAGTGAAACAACATCTCGAGATGTGCTTACATTATATTTTCTGAAGTTAATCCAGGCCACTGAAGAAAAATTTTACAACTTTAAAGTAATGTAAAGAAAATATACTTTTAAATTCTCATTCTGTTGCTAAAGAAAATGAAACTGAAAGGTATTTATTTAATGGTGTCTATAAATTTGCTTTTGTTAGAATAAAATGGGAAACTTAATTTTACGAACTTTCGGGATAAGTCCCTCATTTGGTTAGATAATGTACCTGGGGAAGAATCGTAAAGGGAAATTGTAAATAAGTTTTTTTTTCACGTTTTAGGTTTATTGTTTGCTATGAGATAGTAAAATCTATTTAGGATGTCCTTTTTAGTTGAATTTTTTTTTTTTTTTTTTTTGAGAATAAATACAAAATGTCCATCAAAATACGTGATGTGAGTGAAAGAGTAAGAAACTTATGAACCATTTTTCCTAACCCCAAAATGCAAACCCGAAATTTAGCTAAAAGTGTTACTAAGGTAATGGGATTCAAGTAATCATATTCTTATGGACTTCCTTTGATAGCTTAAGCTTAAGATAATCTTTATCTTTAACTTTACAAATAATAAAGCTCAAAGTTTGTCCGGATATCTGGATATCTGTCCGGATCTCTGTCTGGCTGGATCTCTGTGACACGCATGGCGCATAAACCGTTTGGCCGATTTTCATGAAATTTGGTACAAAATTAGTTTGTAGCATGAGGGTATGCACTAGCGTAGGCAGAAAAAACTTTTTATTTTGAAGTTGTAAAAGAGCGGGAAAGTAGCAAATTATAAAGACTAAAAAAAAAAAAAAAGAAAAAAAATTATGGAAATCGATTGACATCTTCCGGTCGCGCATGGGCCCTAAAGTTTGTTAAAGTACGAAAAAACTATCATTTTTAGCGATCTTAAAAAAAAAAATAATTAAAAAATAAATAAATAAATAAATAAATAAATAAATAAATAAATAAATAAAATAAATAAATAAATAAATAAATAAATAAAATAAAATAAAATAATAACAATTATATGTTTTTTTAATGTAACAGTTTGTAATGTCTTTCAACAGAGCCTCAAAACATAGTGTTTAAATTTGGTTTCGATCAGTAAATATCTTCCAATCGCGCATAAGCCCAAAATTTCCCAAAATCACGAAAAATTTACATTTTTATGCGGGTTTTTGGTATTTGATGATTAATCAGTATTTAGTCGCTATAGGCGAAGTATTTTTTCAGTCGAACTGAAAATGAGATAGAAAAAAAAAATTGTCAGGTTCAGTCAATGTTTTCCAGTCGCGCAAAGCTTTAAAGACTCTCGTGCGCAGACGTCGGACAGCAATCCAGACAACGTCGCTCACCTGGCTGGGTCGCTCCCTTCCACTCCATCCCCGCATTCCTAGAAACAAGTCTGGGGTTTCTCTATATTGTTGTTTTTAGTCTACATCTGTCAGTAGTGATCTCAGTGCTCTGTTGTTTAATTTGATCTAGCTGTTTTCGTTCTGCTACTCTTGTAGTTTTCTGTCATGATCTATCCCTGTGCAATGGGACAGTTTTCTCCTCCATTTCACTAAGTTGCCATTATGCCACGTGTTTGAGCTCTTATATGGCTAGACAACGGAGCCTAATACCTCTAATGGGACAATTGGTGAAAAGTTAGTTGGCTCTCGGGAACATTTATTTCAAGCAATTCCCAGTGAACACGCAGACAATTGAACGTTGTGTAAAACTCGTCACCGTAGCCCCAGAAGAAGTTTATGGATCTGAACCTTGAGAAAGGGTTTATAAGAACCATCCTGCTGTCCAGATCATCCATGCCTAGCTTCATTAGCAAATAAATCTTCAAAGTCAGAAATTGAGTCACTGTAGATGTGTGATTTGATGTCTTTGTCGTCACTGATTTATGCAAAAAATGGGGGAGAAAATAATTCAGAGTGCATCCATTTACCATTTCTGAATATTATTGCTCATTGAAGTTGATTTTTGGTGTCGTAAATGTTCTGTTTTCCCTCTTCGATCTCTTTGTTTTGCCTTCAGAATTCTTCGAACACGAGCATTTATGTATTTATTGTCATCTTGAGTCATGGCTTACAGTAAGTTTTCTGGGTGGGCGAAAAAACCATTCCGTTCGATTGCGGGTTCGAGAACATAAAGCAAAGGTTTTGGCAAATACCTGATACTTTGTATTGCTTGGTAAGCAAGTTTTGGACTACGTAAAGATGGTTTGATAAGGCAGGCATTATTTCAATATAAACAAACCTAATTCCTTGAAGTTCAAGTGCGAGGCTTTCTAAATCTATATACAGAATCTGATAATTATATTTGCCTTTGTCAAACCGTCTCAAGTCATAAACCTCCAGGATTTCATATAGCCAAAATATTTTTTACAGGTTTCTGATTTAGCTCTGCCTTTGAAATTTCAAAGAAATGTTCCAGATCATGGCTGAGCACGTTTCGGTCAATTTCTAGGACCAGGCAATCAATACTCTGAAAGTTAACTACGGGAGATCTTTGTAGAGGTAGTCCACTAACTTCTCCCCAATTGACCCTTTAAGGGCACTAGGCCAGGTTTTCTTGCCATTCAAGAGCTGAAACATATGGTGGAATGGGCAAACTCATTGAAATGGTAGAGACTAACTGCTCATTACACAGGCATATATCCTGACAGAAAACTACAAGAGTTGCAGAACGAAAACAGCTAGATCAAACTAAATAATAGAGCACTGAGATCACTACTGACAGATTGTAGAATGAAAACAACAATATAGAGAGAGACATGACTTGTTCCTAGGAATGCGGGGATGGAGTGGAAGGGAGCGCCCCAGCCAGGTGAGCGACGTTTTTGGATTGCTGTCCGACGTCTGCGCACGAGAGTTTCTAAAGCTTTGCGCGACTGGAAAACATTGACTCATCCGGACAATTTTTTTTCTATCTCATTTTCAGTTCGACTGAAAAAATATTTCGTCTATAGCAACTAAATACTGATTATTCATCAAATACCAAAAACCCATAAAAATGTAAATTTTTCATGATTTTGAGAAATTATGGGGCTTATGCGCAACCGAAAGATATTTAACTGACCGAAACCAAATTTAAACACAATGTTTTGAGACTCTATTTAAAGACGTTACAAACTATTACATTAAGAAAACATCTAATTAAAACAGTTTTTAAAAAATCGTAAAAAGTATTTTTTTTCATATTTTGTCAAACTTTAGGGGCTCATACGAAACCGTATCGATTTCCATATTTTTTCCTGTATTTTTGTCTTCATATTTAGCAACTTTTACGCGCTATTACAACTTTGAAATAATAAAAATGAGCTTTTTTCGGCCCACCCTATTGTGCACATTGAAGCAATTTTTCAAAATGCACATTTAGGAACATTTTATCGAGCAAATTATCATAGCATGGACGAGCAAATTACCATAGCGTAGACGAGTAAATTATCATAAACAACGGTGAGGAAATTAACATAGCAAATTGGCGAGAAATTCATCATCCATGATTTGTAAATATACCTGCGAACCAAATGATCTTTTAATTTTCTACTACGGGCAAAGCTGAGCCGGGTATCGCTAGTTTGAAATAAAGTTGAGCGAAGATGAAATTACGCATTTAATTTTCCACATACTTAAATATTACATTTTAACATAATGTAAAAACAAAATGTAACACGTGCTTAGAAAAATACGCTTAGTTGCTTCTCACATCCCGCTGGCTCATGTCGAGACTAGTTTTATACTTGAGAACTTGAACACACAAGTTCCATTGATGAATTGCCACATCTTTAAAATGGGCGGGCGATTTTTCAGTGTAGTAGAGCCTAATTACAATCCAATCGTATGTTTTAAAGAGCTAATATTGCCTGAATGAGCAAGTATATTTCATCATTTCTTCAACTAATTCTGATGCATTAATTTTACAGTTTGTCATTACAATAGTTGGCTACAATCTTTCGATCGACACTTATTTCGCAGCTTTTCAGGCGAACATAATTTCAAAGAGAAAATTTTGGTAAATTAGATACGTTACAGTTTTATGCTTTTGTTTTGTGCTCTTGTGACGCCCAAATTGAATGCAAGGGTGTATGAAAAATATACATTCTTCAATTGAAAAAATGTTCCAATCTCAAATTACATTTAAGTTTTCAAATTTCATCTAAAATGGAGCACACTATTGCGGGACGAATGCAGTTACGTATGCATCCACTGCAAATTTTACATAAAATGTGCTCATAAATTATACTTGCAGTTTAATGTGAACTTTCTTTGCACCACGCAAAGAAATTTTTTCTGAAAATGCTATGAACTTCATCTTTACATGAAACTTTAAAAGTTTTGTTTTGGCAGAGGGGGGGGGGGGTCCATCACAAATTACCACTCCGGATGACACTCGTTCTAAGAGCGCCACTGAATTAGAGCAACTTAAGGATTCCGTAAAAGACAGTTGAACAAATGAAATTTTCTTGGTAAAACCCCATGTTGTACTCCTATTAGAGCAGGGTTTCTGAACCTATGAGGCGGGGTCAATGTTAAACGCAGCCCCTTAAGACCCAAAAACTGCGTCTTAGGTGAAAGAAATAAAGCTTGTAAATGTGCAACAAACTAAAGCTGATAAAAAGAGCCCAGCATAAAAGAAATATTTTCAAAAAAATCGAAGAGATGGTAAAATTTTGGATTTCTGATTTTTTTCTGGTAAAGAATCCCAATTGACGGAGAATGTAATTTAAATATTTTGTTATATAACAAAGAAAAAACACTACTATATTGTGAATTTTTGAGTTTCATGCTGTGGTAGAATTTTTGATTCACCCGCACTCTCTGCTAATTCTGCTAATTGTTTTGGGTTTCCACAAAATCGTTTAAGAATGTTTCGGAATTTCATTTGGAAGTTTATTCTGGTCCACCATGAAAAAATGCTATAACATAAAAATAGTATCTATAACATAAAAATATTATCTTTATTATTTAATATAATAAAATAGTTTTAAATATGGAGAATCGTACATGTTTCTATTATTTCTAATCTCTTATCTCCATGCTGATTTTATTAATTTTTTAGCTGTCACGCATGCCAGTTCATGTACTGGATATGCAAATATGCTGCTAGAGAGCACTATTATGTTGCTTTTAAATGCTGCTGAAAATAATTAATTACAAAAACATTTTCATGGCATAATTTAAGAGGGAAATATCAGTTAATTGGATCAAATTATTTTCTGTAATGTGTTTAATTTTAGTCGCCTTGATAAATCTGGTTTTTAAAAGTCTTAAAAATGGAAAACAATATTACAGCAATAAGAAGAAAAAAAAATCGTTTTCTGATGTGCATAGTCTAGCTCGTTTAGATCTTCTTTTCTAACTTAACAACTCAAAAAAAAAAAAAAAAACCCTCAAATTTTTAAAACATAAATAACAGTTAAAAATTTACTAGTTTAAACATGTTATAGTTTAAAAAGTAAACCAATTAGGCAATGTGAAAATAGTTTCTTATTTTAAGGATTAATTGTAATATATTATTTCGATAGACAGATGAATAAATAAATACATCATTTCAAATTATCAGAAAAGTTACAGTATAAAAGAATTTGAAAAGTTAAAATAATTCCCATTAAAATAAATGCAAAATAAAAAAAAATCAAAAAGATAATCTTTCTGTAAATTTCTGCGAGCAGTAACTATTACTAAAACTAGAACGACATATTTATTCATTTAATGCTTCACACCAGGGTTATTCTTTCATCGTTTGCATATTATAGTTTTAAAAAGCGTTTCGAGCTGATTCTGTCAAAAATCGTTGGCTACAAGGATCTTGTGGAAATATATATTAGTAAGGCGGGTTTTAGGGTTTTCTCTACTATGCCGTTGTGAGCCGTGAGTCAGAATAACTGTCGGTAGTGTTTTAACCTTTTCTTTTCAGTCTTAAAAATATTCCTGTGATCTAATGATGCTAACCAAACCGATTTTTATTTTAGACTTTTATCCAGTTTTTATGATTTTTTCAAATTTATATTGACTTTTGGCATTTTGATATGTTTCTCATCTTATAAGCCTTCTCCCTAATGTTGTACTTTGAATTATTTATTAAATTAGCGTATTTTTGAACCATTTTCGTGTTAACGATGTCAGTATATTGGATATAAGGTTTTTTTGTATGCAGTTACAGGCATTTATCTTATTTTTTTTTACAAGATTGAAAAAATGTGCGATTTCTGCGAGTTGTTATATTTAGAAGGTAAAACAAAGCATTTGATTCTCTGCTCGTTTTCTCTCTCTCACACACACGCACATACATAAGGGAAAGTGGGGTAAAACCGGGAAGTCGGGAGCAAACCGGGTATCCCTTCTAGCCTCTGTAAGCGCTGCAGTCGCGTGGACAAGAGAGGAACTACCTTCCACCTTGATGAAGAAGCAGCGGCAATTAAATTAGAACGTAATGCACTCGCTTCTTTCGTTTCTGTGAAGAAAATTCTGTTTGAGTGGTTTTTGCTTAAAATGTTTGAACAAAACTGGAAGGATTATACAGCGTTCCTGTTTCTGCAACAGTAAAGGTATTTAGCTCTCTTTGTACAACATTTAATTACCTTCATTATCATTCTAAGTAATTGTCTGTAGCGTTCTGTATAGTCATATTATGGCTTTTTTTTATGAAAGCTGTACGTGCGGGGCAAAACCGGATACTAACCGAGGGGCAAAACCAGGTACTACCCGGTACTACCCCTTGATTTTTAAAAGATAGTAAGTCTATTATATAATGATAATAAAACTTTTATTTGACCAAATTATTTTACAAAAAGGTAACAAAACAAGATATATTAAAGCTTCATCTTCAGGCAACATTAGAAGGAAAGAAAAAGAAAAATGATTTAATGAAGAACAAAGATGGACGAAAAAAAAACCCGAAGAAAAGATAAACGAATCAAAGAAAAGACAACATTATAAAGATTCCAAAAAGGAACAGGCAGAAAATAAAGCGTCCAAAAAAAGAAGAACCGAAGGAGCAAATGAGGGATGAGTCCAGTGAAGAGGGTGACAATACTGTCTGCATTTACTGCAATGAGCTTTACTCGGACTCCAAGGGTGGTGAGGGATAGATCCAATGCATCCAATGTGGTCTTTGAGACCATGAAAGCTGCTCTGGGGCAAAGAGGAACTATTTTTCTTGCGACTTGTGTCAATAATCCTTATATTACAGCAAAAAATTAAAGGTAAATACAGTTGAATTTACTGACAACTCATCAATATGTGTCCTTTTATACTTATTCTATTATGTTATGACGATAGTCAACATAGGTCGCTAAATAAAACTTGAATTTTGTGCAAACTTTAATTTTTTTTATTTTTCTATAGCAGTAACATGTGTACCTGGTTTTACCCAACTAGTGGGGTAAAACCGGGTAAAATGACTTTTTTTACAAAAAAATTAATAAAAATAAAATAAAAAAACACTTAAGTTTTTGAAACTGTGGTTGCATTAATTGCATACTTTTGCAAAATTTTGTTCCTTTATGATAAAAACTGGGATTTCTGAAAACCTGCAAACCATAGGGTCCCGGTTTTACCGCACTTTCCCCTACATGTAAAATGTACATGCATACATGCATACATACATTCATTCATACATGCATTCATACATACATTCATTCATACATGCATTCATACATACATGCATACATACATACATACATGGTGTTCAGGAAAGGACTTGCTGATTTCAAAATTATATATCTCGAAAACAAAGGCTAATATAGGAATAAAAACCACGGGATGTTTGTTGTGAAACCCATAAAAATCATGTACAGAAACTCGGAAATTAGTAAAAGAAAATTCCAACAGAGGGCGCTGCACGCTGTAATTGCAATAGAAGTCCCCATAAATAGTGCTGCAAAGAGGTTGGAAGATAATTTCTAGCCATGGAAATATAAGATTATAGACTCCATGGGGAGCAGGGCCGCGCCGTTCCTATGTGCACGCTGTAACTGCAATAGAAGTCCCCATAAATAGCGCTGCAAAGGGGTTTAAGATATTTTCTAGCCATGGATGGGGAAACTTTTGAATAATTCTTTATCAATTAGAGATATAATTAGAGTGGTGTTAACTTTGTGATATTTAAGATATTTTCTTTTACCAAAAATGCATTAACATATCAAAGGCAGGGTTCATCCAACCGGGCACAAATGAATGCACGATTGCACAAAGATAAGTAAAGGAGAAAACGAAGTTTTACAACATGCATAGATACATAGATTATCTACTATCTAATTCTTTGCTACTAAAAGCGAAAACATAAGTGAAGATATTTTTCGCTTTCGTTAAAGTTTTTTTTTTTTTAAATAAAGTAATGAATAAATATTTAATAATGCTTCAAATATAGCTGTTTTCCATGTCTTAAACTGCTGAACGTAGTGCATATTTCTTCTTCAAAGCATTAAATGTGCCAAGGGGCGATTCATTAATTACGTAAGTACGATTTTGGCAGTTGTTGATTCCCCTCCCCTCCTGTAAGGGTAAGTAAGATATTTTAGCCCCCTTCCCCCTATCTTACGTAAGATTCCATTTTGTTTTTCACAATAATAAAATAACGAATCTTACATCACTGGAATCGTAATTAAATTCACCATTATTAAAAAAAAAAAAACCTTTTTTGTGCGAAGATATTTACTAAAAGGAATCTTGACTGAATGTTTTTCGACAAATATTTTTTGTATAGAATGTGATACTAATTAAACATAAGACATACCATACACAATGCAATTCTTTTATTATATTTTACACAGTTCATTCTTTGAAAAACAGGTAAAAAACAGCTCATCTTAATACGTTTTTTACCTTCAAGAAGCAAATGAAATACGATCCCTATCAAACCACATGACCGCACGATTTCCGATAAAAATAACGACTTAGAAAACAATACGTAAGAATGGGTCTGACCCCCCCCCCCCCCAAGTAAGGGTATATAAAGTTTCCCCCCCTCCACTTCAGGACCCTTACGTAATTAATGAATGGCCCCAAAATACATTTTAATTTGAACTCATACATTATATTTGATACTACTTTGAGACTAATAAAGAGATACTTTAAATACACCTCCATCTCAGTCAATTCCAGCCGAGGACTGCAGTTTCGTACTGATTAGCACTCATCAGCCCGGCATAGGAAGTGATTGAGATGGAGGTGGCAAACCTCTTAAACAGTCAAGAGTGCCAAACAAACTGGTATAGAATTAGCACTGACCAGACGGCTGGAATTGACTGAGCAGGCGGTGTATTTTATGTATTTCTGCCTTAGCCCTGGCTATAGGCCGGTAACATTTACTAATAAGGAGAATTATAAAAAGAAAAAATCATATCTATAACTAAATATTTGCTTCACGTAAACAAAACCTTTAAAACAGGAGACGTGAAAGCATTTTCTTGCAGACTATAAATTTGAAAAGCAACTAGGAGTTTGCTTTAAAAAATGTGATAACAATAATGCATTGTTTCAGCTCAAAATTTCTATTGCATTCTAATCCCATGCAGTGAAGAAAACTTTTAGGATTTTCACTTGTTCTCACATCTTTTTGAAAGTTATTTTCTACAGTTGTTTTTGTTCTCGATAAAAATACCTCTCGAAAGCAAGAATTTTTTCTCCGAAACATTTGCAATTATAATACGAAAGAACTTCTCTAAAATAAATCTCTTCGATGAGGAATGTGCGTTCCTTTTTGACTTTCTCTGAAATTATGATGAAATCTCATGGGATATTTCTTGAGCGGTATTTCTTAAGTTGTAGAATGTATTCAGATGGAAGTTTTCTACTTTTGAAGAGAGGGATGATTATATTTATTTGTTTTAGTAACAGTCATTTTTTTGGGTGGATTAGAAATAAAAGTAAATGAAAAGGGAAGAAATATTCCGTTTATAAAACCGGGTACGCATAAACTTTTTTTTTATGTGTCACTTTTAACGATTTGATATCGAAATTGTTGGATGGCGTATCATTTTATATAAACATGGTTTTAGTTGTTTCTTTGATTTTTGAAGCACAGCATCCTTAATAAGCCATACTGTGCCAAACGGCAGTTTTAAAGCAGTAAAACAGTGAAAAGTTGCCAAAAATGTAACATTACTTGCATTATAAAGGACATCAAATTTCTTGAAACTTTGAAAACATTTTCTGAAATAAGCACATATACGAAGTTTTAAGCTTTAAATAAGTAATCTAAAGAAAGGGGCTGTCCATATATTGATGTCACATTTTTCAGTTTTCAACATTTTGACCCTCTTTCTCTTTTTGTCACAAAGTGTCACTCTTCCCCCTTCTTTTGTCACACATCAAGCTATTTTTCATAAGCATAGTCTCATTAAAAATTCGTGACGCCGCACTTCATGTTTCTCTCTCCCTCCCCATCGTCACAAATTGTCACAAATTCTTCAACACCCTACTCCCCTTAAAGCGTGATATCATTTGTAGACTATCCCATAGGTCTTCAAAAATAATTTTGAATAACAGAGAAACGTAGATAACAAACCAATGACGAGACGAAACCAAGGACATTTTGAGAAACACTAATCTAACGACACAAAAGTTATTAGAAGAACGGGAATGATTTGGGACGTGGACTGTGGCGGATCCAGATGATCCACTTGGGAGGGGTGAATGATTAATTCATTTGGGGGGGGGGTATTAATGAAAGGGTATTAATGAAAATAAAATTTTAAAAAGTTTAAGAACTGAAGCATGATTTTCTTTTTTTAAATAATGTGTATGATTCAAAGGGTTTGAATGACAGTTAAGTGTTTCAAGTACCAAGAATGAAAAATTGAAATTTGAAAAAAAAAGTATTTTTATTAGTACTTTGAATCCATTATCCAAAGTAAATCCTTCAACTTTTGATTCGTTTGAAGAATCGTGAGGTATTTTCAGTAGCCATTTAGGTCCTCAATCGTACTTTTTCCTTATAAAAGAAAGATTACAGTACCAAGATGGCATCTCTTTTTACCAGTTTTCGTACCGAACATAATGAAATACTAAAAATGCATTTGTAAATAAAATTTCAAGGCAGTTATGGATTTGTTTGTTGATTGAGCTGTTTAATATTCGCGCACAAGTAGGTATTTCCGAGCTCTCTCCCGAATTTTTTGTTAGGAACGCATTCTTAGACGCGTTTTGGTGGTTAATGGGAGGAAAGGGGGTTTAGTGGTCCCTCTCCAGAAAATTTTGAGAATTTAAGGTTATAATTTCGAAAATACAATTGTTTGGAATCTTTGGTAGCTTGAAGGGAAAGGATAAGATTCAGGAATTTTCCCCAATCGTTTTTTGTTATTAGAGCTCCAAAAACGCAATATTAGAGATCTTTAATGATGCTAAAAACGAGGGCGTTCGGGTGCTTTCATCCTAAAAAATAGTTTTGGAATTGAAGTCCTAAATACGCAATTGTAGGTTACCTTTGATGATGTAGCAGAAGAAATGAGATTCAGAACTTTTTTCCCCCCCAAAGATGTTTCGATGTAGAAGTTCCAAAAACGCAGTTTTAGACGATCTTTGAATGATGTTGAAAGATGAGGAAAGAAGGACTTGGGGGGCTCCTGTCTGGAAATTTTTCGAAATTGTAGTCTTGAAAATGTTGTTGTAGGCCATTTTTTATGACGTTGAGGGAAAGAACGAGTTTCAGAACTGTCACCGGAATTGTTCAAAATTGGAGTCTTAAAAATGCAATTGTATGTCATCTTACGTAGTGTTCAGGGAAATAATGGGGTTAGGAGGTGATCCTCAACTTTTCGATACAGAAGCTTCAAAACGCAATCTTGGAGGATCTTCATTGATGATAGGAAAAAGAATCGGACTCACGGGTTCCTACCCGGAATTTTTTCGGAGTTGAAGTCCTAAAACGCAATTGAAAGCCCTCTTTAAAGACCTTAGGCGAAGCCATGAGGTTCAAAACTCTCCTCCGGAGATATGTTGATATTAAAGTTCCAAAAACATAGTTTAACATTTTTTTGTGGTGTTAGGAAAAGATGAGGTTTTGTAGTCCTTCCGCGGAAGTTTTTTGGAGCTGGAGTCTTAAAAACGTAATTTTAGGATGGCTTTGGAAACCTTAGTTGAAGGGATGGGATTCAAGAGGACTCTTCCATGGAGGTTTTTTCGAAATTGAAGCTTCAAAAATTTTGACGATCTTCGATGAAAGTGGAGAGAGGAGGGTTCAGGGACATTTCCCAGGAAAATTTTTGGAGTTAAAGTCGTTAAATACAGTTGTAGGCAATTTTTTTTATGATGTGTTGGGAAAGGGGAGGGGGGGAGAGAGGTTTGACGTTCTTCTCATGGAAAATTTTCGAATTTACAAGCCTTTGGGGGAGGGGGTGTCGATCGCCCCCCCCCCTGTGGATCCGCCACTGGACTTGGTGTGGCCCTTAGCAGATCTTTCAAATATGCATGAAAATAATTTCAAAATTTAAAGTGAATTAAATTGAAATTAGGAAAATAACACACGATTTGCGGTATATTGTCTGATTGACATTGCATGTGTTGCATATTGGGCCTGGTCCTCGGGAGAAAAGACGTTTATGTGTACGTCATAAATCAAAACGAGGTTCAGACTTAATAATCCGACAATTAAAAGAAGGAATTGGTAGGGCTGAATTTGCCTCTAAGCTAAACAAGCTGTAGCTTAGGGCTATGCAAAAGGGAGGGGGATACTAAAAGGTGCCAAATTCAACTTCTTGCTACATCATGTGCGTAAAAAATGCTTATGGTTCTCGCGTTTTTGTAGCACATTGCTTGTGCTGTTTCATATCTTGCCATTTATTTGATCTCGAATTCAGTATTTTGGAAAATCTTGTGTTATTGTATCATGTTTCAGAATTTTCATGCAGTGTTTTCTTTTCATTTTAGTGTTTAAAGCTACCACATTGTAAAGTTTCAAAAATATTTATTTCCTTAAAATATGTACGTCCAACAACAATTGTTTTGCTAAACATGCTATGACATAGTACTTAACAGAATTATTCTTAAGTTTGAAAAATTCTCTGTCTGAAGCCCTGCAGTTAAAAATAATTCAACAGTTAAACGCAAGGAATAGACGGATTCAAACTGACTATCACCTATTGAAGAGACATGTTCTGCATACAACTAGGATATAGCGATTACATACTGTTTAAGGCTTTCACGGCCGGCGTCAATATGGGGAGATAACATTTCCGGGCTTATTGGCCGTGGTCTAATTGGAGTAGAAATTCCAGACGTTTCGGCTTGCTTTCCTGCAACCATCATCAGTGGTTTGAGTTAGGTGAGACTGATTCCTGGCTCCGGTGGCTCCGGTATTTAAGCAAACTGCTGCGGGGCTGTTGGTCCTGATTGGGGGGCGTTCTCATGCCGCTGGTGGAATTAGGTTCCTGATTGGATGAGATTCAAGCCGCTAGGTGATCCTGGTACCTGATTGGATGGGATTCACAAGCCGTGGTGGCTACCGGTTTCTGATTGGATGGGACCACAGTATGTTCTAGACTGTTGTGGCGAGCGGATCTAAGGGCAGGGTGCCATGTTTTTGGTAAATTGAAATTCTCCTCTTTTCTGTTGAAATTAAAGTGATGCTTGAAAATTTCTATAGCTTCGCGATGAAGACGGGCAAAGTAATGAGATGTTGTAGCCAAGATTTCTGTGTCCTTAAATTTGATGTTGTGGACTCCTTCTTGTTGGCTGTGTTCGGCTACGGCTGACTTATCATAGTTTCATAAACGGCAATGACGAACATGCTCAGAAAGGCGTGTCTTGATGCTGCGCTTCGTAGTTCCGACATAAACTGATCCACAGGAGCACGGAATTTTGTAAGCTCCAGATGTGGAGAAAGGGTCACGGGGGTCCTTCACCGGGCGATAGCAATTCCTAAGTTGAGTGGTGGGCTTGAAAATGGTCTTGATGTTGTGTTTTTCAAGGAGTTTTCGAGTTCGGTCAGTAACCCTGTGTAGGTAGGGTAAGAAGACTTTCCCTAATGGTTCAGGATGGGGTAGACTTCTGTTCGTTATATTGGGACCTCCTGGGATGAAGGGCTCTTCTAATTTCTACTCTAGTGAATCCATTGGCTTGAAATGCTAGCTCAAGGTGTTTCAGTTCCCCCTTCAAATGTGTTGTTTCACACATTCTTTCTGCTGGGTGCATAAGGGTATTGATGACAGCAATTTTTTGTCTAGGGTGGTGGTTTGAGTTCTTATGAAGGTAACGGTCTGTGTGTGTGAGCTTGCGGTACACTTGGTGGCCGAGCGTCCCGTCTTCCTTTTTCGTCAAAAGAACGTAGAGGAAAGGCAACTGATTATTGCTCTCCTTCTCCATGGTCAACTGAATGCTGGGATGAATGCTATTCAGATGTTGAAGAAACAACTGCAAGTCTTCTTCTCCATGGCTCCACACCACAAAAGTGTCATCAACGTATCGGAACCAAACCTCGGGCTTCTTTGTGGCGGAGGCAAGGGCTTTCTGTTCGAAGAACTCCATGTATAAATTAGCGATGACGGGGCTTAAGGGGTTGCCCATGGCAACTCCATCCCGTTGTTCGTAGAATTTTGTGCTCCACTGGAAATAAGTGGTCGTCAGGATGTGCTTGAAAGGGCTGCGATGTCGGGAGGGAAAAGTGGAGTAATCAGCTGTAGTGCATCTTCAACTGGGACTTAATGTTAAAGTATAGACAGTCGTTAATAATTGAGACATATTTTTAGTAAATCGCCACTGATTGTTTATAATAGAGCAAGTATGTTTGTAAAAATGGTATATGAGGGATACTTGATCCCCTCGTTTAGAAGGATACATGATCCCGGGGATCAAGTATCCATATGACAGTATAAACACAATGAAAACAATGTACTTGTTGCTTATTTAGTTGACATTAACTATAAACATTCAAAACCATGTTAACATAGTAAAATTTATCATAGTATGAGTGATATATTTAAACAATCACTGCACTAAATATGCTAATCAAGTAAAATATTAGTTTGCACTTGGGACCCACATAACACCTCAAAGATCTAAACATAAACTAACTCTACTGATGAATTATGTTCTGATCAGCCAAATGAGCTGGAACAAATTGAAATAGGTGTCAAATCTTTGTTTGAAGGAAAAAAATGATTTTGCTATAGTTAGATTTCCAGCAAAAAAGTGAGTTGCCCATTATGTAGACCCAGTAGTGGATAGAATGCAAAATTGGATTTCTAGAGTTTGAAATACGTTTTCTAAAATGAAAATCTAATATGCTTAATCAATCTATTTTTTCTGAAAAATTGACAAAATGTGTTAAGCTGCACACTGTAAAAAAAAAATCCGGAAACGTTTCTGAGTATATCGTGCAGCTGCGGTTCATGAAATTTTCAAAAACGTTTCTGAGTATTTCGGAATTCTCTTTCTATAATGTCCAGAAACGTGTCTGAGTATTTCGGAATCCTCTTTCAATGTTTCTGAGTATTTTGGAATACTCTTTCTGTAATTTTCAGAAACGTTTCTGAGTATTTCGGAATATTCTTTCCGTAATTTCCAGAAATGTTTCTGAGTATTCTGTGCAGCTGTGGTTCATGAAAGTTTCGAAAACTTTTCCGAGTATTTCGGAACTCTCCAAACAATTTTCAAAAACGTTTCCGAGAATTTCAGAATCCTTTTTCCGTGATTTTTTCTAAAATATAATTTTTTACTATAGTATTGCATACCATATCAGTTTCAGTTCTTTCATATCTAACAGCAATGAAACAAACAATTTTAGAATCATTCGTGGATTTTTTTTTTCTGAATTTCTAATGACAATTAGCATGGTTAACAGCATAACATATGCACAGTTATAAATTTTTGAAAATTTATGAAATAATATAGTAGTTTCATTCCTATTCACAAAATCGTCATGGAAGGGGAGGGGGGGGGGTACTTTCTCAAAAGTGGGATTGTTTGTTAAACAATCTTAAACTTCAGTTTTTCTCACAATATTTTCAAGACAAAATTATCAACATATTGTATTTTTAATGCAGAACTTAAAAACATATCTTGTATCAAACTTGATAGCTTTTATTTTCGGATAAAATTTGACAGAACTTACCTTCCCTTCGCGTCAAGTCTATTTCTGTGACGAACTAAGTGTACCGAAAAGTGCCAACAGAGAAATTGGTGAATTTAAATATGACACCAAGTCCTCCTGTTGGAACCATTCCGGGTGATTCTTCTGTTCTTGCCCTTTTCCAGTTCATCACAAATATAAATACTTAATCAAAATAAGTTACTGATTTTATTTTTACAATGTGTGCAAAATGCATTACATATTTTATTTATTAAAACATTGAATTCTATTGCATGATTACTCCATTTCATATATACGAGATTCCCCCCCCCCACACCATAAGAGTGATGGTGAACCCATAAAATGCTATAAAGCGCCCCCCCCCTTAAAAAAAGCAATCCTTGAAAATGTCAATGGCAGTCTGTGTGGTGAACGCCCCTCGTCTTCTCCCCATATGTACATTGTATATTTAATTAATAACATAATATTTAAAAAAGGATCACTTTTAAAACAATGACATGAAATAATATTTCTTTTTATTTCGGCTTGTAAATGCAGCTGTTCCATTTTTGCCTCTGACTCATTCCTCCTGACTGTCCAATATTAAACTAGTATAACCACGAAGGAAATGTTATTTACCGAACAACTAATGTCAAGTAATTTTTTTTATTGTCAACCACATTTAACAAAATGAATAAGCACATGAATTAATTGCATAACTATGTAGCTTACTAATAGATAACTGGGCCATTTTCTAATGGTATAAATATTTTTAAATAAATGAATAAATTATAATAAAAAAAGATAAATAATACTGGCACATTTTTTGTGAAGCATATTACAATACTAGAAAACATTTGCATTACC
Organism: Uloborus diversus; assembly: GCF_026930045.1. Taxonomy (NCBI): domain Eukaryota; kingdom Metazoa; phylum Arthropoda; class Arachnida; order Araneae; family Uloboridae; genus Uloborus; species Uloborus diversus. The sequence goes on along the minus strand of NC_072731.1, from coordinate 60,504,956 downwards.
ATATTTTTAATGAATTAAACAACTGATTTTTTTTTGAACCAGTGTATGTATATCCAAGTATTTCGAAATAAAACTTTTCTGTGATTGCTTTTCAAATATAAATCTTATTTCTTTTGCGTAATTAATCAGTTTCAATTGGTTACAACAAATAGTACACTGCGCTCACAGGTATGTAGGATAACTTTAAATTAATTCGATAAACCCCAAAAACAGTTACAATTTTAGCCTCATCAAATGCAAATCAACAAAAATATAAATGTATATAACAACATGTTTTAAAATATTCATTAATACTTACAAGTGAACATGAGCGGAAGAAAATCTAAGCACCTCCATTACAACTGGAAAAGTAATCCAAAGGGTTTCGTTTCATTAACTATAAAAACGGGTGTTGAAACTATTCACGCTTGAACACACAATATATATGTAATCATGGTTGCACCGGAAATTGTAAAGAAGCAAATCGTTATTAACTAACTTAATAGCTGCGTACATCGTCTAAAAAATCAAGAGCAGCCCAAAATGCAAAGGCGTAAAATTAGTTTCGACACAATTTACTACTCTCTAGACATGAAATAACAAGCAGTCCAATGCTAAACAGTTGCTGACTGCAGCAACCATAGAAAAAGAAAAAAATAAGCTCTCGTTACTTTCGACTCACTGGCGCCAGTGTTGGAAGGATAAAATACGTTTCGAAGCATTGCGCCTCACTTCCGCTTCTAGATTTCTTGAAATAACAAAAAGCTTTCTGAATAATGAGGAGTTCGCTATTGGATGAAGGATTCTTACTATTTCGGAGACGTTTCCGATCTATCGAGAAACGTTTCCGAAATTTGTTACAGTGCAGACATCCAGTTGGGTTGAGTGGAACTTTCAGAACTACAGCAAACGAATTGTTTGCATTTGACTTATCAATTTTCGAAAACATATGCTAGGCTTTCTTTCCTTTTTTATAAATACACTGATGCATTAATTTTTCTTCCTTTCTTTTTAAAAAGTAATTCAATTGATAAATCTTTTAATTTTATTATTGTAAGACAAGAAGCAAATAAGTTGGTTTTTGTGATTGTCATTCATTTTTTTTTAAATTTCATGTAATTTTAGATTCATTACTTTACTTTAAAAAAATTGTTAGTTTTATTTACAAAATATATTGTTTACAACTGTATTGGAAAGTAAGTAACTGATCAAAAGCGTCATGAGTTCATTAAAGTTGTGCACATAAAAAAATGTCCTAGCAGAATTTAAAACGAAGATATTTTGTGTTCATATTATTATAATTTAATAAAGAAAATTAGAAATAATGTTTTTTTTTTTTTTTTTTTTTTTTTTTACGAAAATTATATAGAAAACGAAAATCCATAAATAAATTGTTGATCTAATGAAAAGTCTTTGTATTTCATTTGTGGGTTCAAGTATCCCCCATAAAGGGATCATGTATCCCTTGGTAAAATAGTTTTTTTCAAAATTGTCATAAAGGGATCATGTATCCCTTGATGTGGAGACACATGATCCCTTCATGAAAATTTTGAAAAAAATTATTTTACCAAAACTATCCGTTTGATTTTAACTAAAAAAATACCGTCAGATAGGAGAAAAAATTATCTTTATTTACGTGGAGATCAAGTATTCCCAGTCTCCCCTACTATTAAAACTCAATTACAAGTATTTTATTTGGAAACAAATATAAACTGGCAACAGATAAACATTTTAAATCATTGCGTTTTATCTTCTTGTCGGCCAACAATGATCTCGGTTACCAATCGCGTGAATAAAGGTTTAATCGTATTTAAAATCTGCTTAAAAAAACGTTATAATTCGAATTCTATACAACATGGAAGTTCCAAACAAATTCTATCAGACGTAGAAAAAATTACTCTTTATTTCGGTACTAAATTTTTAAGTCTTTAAACATGTTTTCACTGCTAAAATCGCGAAAAACCTTTTAGAGGTTTTTAATTAATATCCTCGTTCGTTCATGTCATCCTAAGACGTCACCGAGCTAAGAACACTCTCGATTAACTATCCCTTCGAAGAAATTTTTTTTGTTCAAAATCGGTCCATTTGTTTGAGCGCTAGAGTGCCACAGACACATAGATACCTCGACGCGTCAAATTTATTACCCCCTTCCTTTGTGTGTTGGGGGTCAAAAAGAAGTAAGGCAATTAAAATCGGATAAATTCTGCATCAAAGTTACCCTGAGTAATTGTATAAAAGGATATATATTGAAAAAAGATACAGTGTTTCAAATAAGATCTAAAAAATCACGCAAAAGGAATTTGAGTATCACTCAGCAAAAAATTGATTTTTTTTATGAGCCGAGGAAAGATGCTTTTCTTCGAAAGGGAAGCAATCTCACATCAAAGTATATTTAAAAACTGATGCAGAAAGAAATTGTCGCTCAAGAACCTCTGTAATAACATTTCAGAATGTACTTAAAAAATATGATAGATTTAAAATCTTAAAACATCTTACAGTTTGAAAGAACTTAAACCGAAGCTTAAGACTTTTAAGCAATTAATGGGAAAATTTCTTTTTGGGTATTGTGTCAAAAATGCTATGACAAATTTATGTAAACAAATCATTAGTACATTTTAAATTATTTTTTGAATGACTTGGAAAAAATTTGGAAGTTTTAGATGTGATGTTTTAAAATGCAAATTAAATGCAAAATAAAATAATTTCTAAAAGATTTAGGACGTGATTTTGGAATGACTTTTGAAAGCACGACTAAACACGACTCATACGTTCCATTCACCTGCAGCAGTTAAGTATTTGTGTAAAAGACTGAAAAGAAGCAAATACATTTTGATTTCAAAAATTTTAATCATTTAAAAAAAGTCTGAAAATAAAATGTGTTTATTTTTGACTTTTAGTTTGTAATTGGAGATTAGACATGCAATACATAATAAAGGTTGTAGGTTCAAGCTACCCCATATTACACTGCTTGAGTCTAAATTACTTACACTAAATTAAAGTGGTGATAAACCTATTTAGACTAGTTACAATTATTACAGGCACTGTGAGAGAAAGAAAAGAGTTAATTCGAGATGCTTTCAGCTTGAACAAAACTTCGTGTATAATAGAGCTTTTGGGGAACAGTACATCCTTTCGAGTACTTCCACAAAATTTAAACCCTGAAGGTAGGGGGATGCGTCTAGGACAGCCCGTTAGATTAGTAAAAAGAAGTCTAACGTAAGAAATTTTGAAGTGTGTCCAATTAAGATAAGGTGGGTTTTTTACTAGTTAAAAAGTATACATTTGGAATATTCCTATTCCTATTCAGAGTCACAACTGACTACAACTGTATTTATGTCAAGGACTGCATACTAAGTGCCTTGCCTCCATTATTTTATATACCGATAGATGGCAGCACCATCACCGGATCGAACAGTTAATGAGAATTTAGAACTAGTCCAGGAGCTAATAGCTACCTGGTGCTAGCACCCCCTGAGGTATCGTTTCACTTGGAGGACATTGAGACCACGAGCATATTTAACGTCGCCCAGTCCCCTTTAATGACGACGGTGGGTCTTCGACCATCGAGTTTCGAACTCAGGACCCTCCGGCCCCGAATCCGACACTCTACCGATCAGGCTACCACGGCCCACATTTGGAATATCTGACTATTTGTGCGTAACATAAGGGAGGAGGGAAGAGAGTTACAAATTGCAAAAAAAAAAAAAAAAAAAAGAAAGAAATAAAGAAAGGGAAAAAAAACCGTTGTCCTCACATCCTCTAGTGCGGTTGATTTTTTTATTTTGAAGAAAAAAAAGGCAAGAATCACGAAAAAATCTGATCTGACAATTTCTACTAGCCGAAGTGACAAAAATCGTCTATCAAGTTCAGAGCGTACACATGCTCATTAAGCGATTAAGCTTGACCACGGAGAGATGACGGTTAAATTAGAAGCGGAAACGGAATAGTAATTCATTGTGTCGTAGGCAGGGTCCGATTAAGATATCAGGGGACTGAAAGCCAAATATTTTTTTGGAAACCCCTGTATTCAAACTTTGCAATTTTAGCCATTAGATAAAACATATCCATGCTACTGTTTTTTTTTTTTTTTTTTTTTTTTTTTGCATTTTTGAGCACCTGTAGACGTTTACCCCACCACTGATGGGAAACATTATATAACATTTTCTTCTTTTCATAACTTAAACTAAAAAATCTAATACTTCCCCACGACGTCGAGTAGATCCCCATTTAGCATCATGGGTCCCCCTACTATAATATTATTTTCTACATGCCTACATAGTATATCTTCTGAGTCAAACCATTAAGCATTCATCCTAGGCTGCGTTTGGAAATGATCCACCGGTTACACCGCGTGGTGAGCCCGGTGTGGTTATGACGTATTTGTAATTTCTCTGGGAATTCCGGTAGAACAGCTGTGTTTCCGAACGCTCGTGGTTACACCGCGGTAGTTCTAGTTCAGCAGCAAACGACACTCCAATCAAAGTGTAACTTTCGTGATGGGAAAGTCACGTGCGTTACGATCAAAACATGAAACACGACCGAATTGACCTACACAGACTTCGTGACGTTTGTGATCTCGCTAACCGCTTCCAGACAGCGGTGCGACAGGTTGCTACCAAGTCGACCGCCTGAAAACAACCGCAGCGTTTCCAAACGCGGTTAAGTGACGTCACCGGTTCCACCACAGGCGTTTCCGAACGCTTGCGGTGGCACCGAGGCGACCGATCCTTGTTTCCGAATGCACCCTTATACGTTCGATTGGGGCAAATGGAAACAAACTGTTCCCCTTGTTGCTTTTATTTCTGAAATTAAAATACTGGTGAATGAAGATTAAGAAGCGTGAGGAAGAGGTTCTGAAATTTTCCAAACAGTTGTGTAGGAGTTATTATAGTTTTAAAAATGACATTGTGGAAAACGTTTTTAAAAGTACTTACATTGCCTCTTCAGCATGTCTATAATTGCAAAGAAAATGCTTTCAATTAGTTTTATTTGCCATGTGAAAGGCTATTAAAAGTATTCCTGACTCATCCTGCATAGAATTTTATTCTATGTATAGGAATAGTTAACGTATAGGACACTATGCATATGCAATTAGAGAAGCAGTTGAAATTGCGCCCAATTCGAGGTTGAAAATGGAACCCGCTGCTTTCTTTCACACCTTCAACAATGCACTCTACCCTGAGGTCCTAAATGTTTAATTACTTATGGTTCTGGTGAATTTACATAAATATTTGGAATTAGTGGCGTAGCCAAGGAGATGAATAGGAGGTCATAATTCCCCATGAAGCAAAAAAAAAAAAAAAAAAACTATGTCTGAAGACACGCGCAAGGGCGTACAATTGCTTTTTTCTTCTTTCAGTTTCGAAAAACTTCATATGACCCCCCTCCCTCCCTTCCATAAAAAATTTCGCTTTACGCCACTGTCTGTAACTTCTGTTTAAGCTTTTTGACCAGAACCACGAACATTTATGCGTCTTGACGCCATTACGTGCGGCCTTTTTTTTTGATACAATTATAGATAATATAACAAAGATACATATATACAAGACGGGTTTTTTTCACAAAGAGAAAAATTACATTACAGGGTTAGGGTGGTGACAGAACAATCACCACCCTGCGTCTTCTGCCTCAAATATGCCAATGTCAGCTTTAGTGGTCGAGTAGGGTGAGCGACTGGTTGCTGTGTGCTGCAGGAGGCAAGCTCGAATCCCACCCTTGCTGAGGATTTACTTCCCCGTCATTGTGCTGTAAATTAATTCCTGTATGGTATAAATGTGTTCTATATCATGCAGAGTTAAAATATGTCATGTGTAGGTAGGCGAACTACTGTTGTTCTCAACAAACAAACCACGTTCCTACCTGTAGAAGAACGAAGAACGATGCGTGCTAACGGCGATGCTACCTTCTGATAAAGTGCTTTACTTTAGACGACTTGCATAAAAGTTAATCCTAAAATTGGCACTAATTTATCAAGCTGAAGAATAATGCAAAAGTTTCAAACTATGAAGACTTTCCGTGAGTTGCTCTTATGACCGAATTAAGTTTTAAATGTAAATTTATCCGACTGAATTCATACTAAAAATATTTTACAAACTAAAATCTAAGTAATGGTTGCACTGTAAAGCTGATTTCAAAATAAATATTCAACCCGAGTTTAAAAATCTTTTCCCAAACATCCAAAGTATGACTCAACAATTACTGCAAGCGATATTGTTCCATCTGATCTTATGATAGTAGACTCATCAGGAGGGGCTTCCGTAGTTCTGTGTAGAAGCTTTTTCTTCAAAGCAGGAGGTCCTGGGTTCGATACCACAAGAGAAAGAAATAATACCCAAGGCGCCAGGCGGGAATTGAACCTACTACCTCCGACTTAGAAGACGAAGCTTCTACCACAGAGCCGTGGAGGACCCTCGTGTTGTCATGTATATCAATGAACCTCAATTAGTCCGAGTGGTCAGAGCAGGGGCGTGCACAGAAATTTTGGGGCCCGTCACAAATGACTTTTCCGGGCCCCCCTCCATATTGTTTACGCCTATATTTCACCTCTAGTTATAAAAATATTGGGCTGTCTTCAGGCTCGGGGCTGGGCCTACAGGTGTCCCTTCTCCCCCCCCCCCTGTGCACGCCCCTGGGTCGGAGCGATTAAATGATTCACTTGAGGTGGTGGGTTCGACTCTCTACCTCGCTCCGGCTGTACTTTCCTTTCTTTTTGCCATAAATTCTTTCATGTTCTGTACTATATGGAATAAAAATATATCTTATGCAATTGAGGCAAAACGTCAGCTGAGATTGTAGTCCTCATCAGTTTAAAAAAAAAAAAAAAACTGAATAAGTTTCTAGTGGGGTGCATTCGGAAACAAGGATCGGTCGCCTCGGTGCCACCGCAAGCGTTCAGAACGCTTGCGGTGGAACTGGTGACGTCACCTAACCGCGTTCAGAAACGCTGTGGTCGCTTTCTGGCAATCGACTTGGTAGCAACCTGTCGCACCGTTGTCTGAACGCAGTTAGCGGGATCACAAACGTCACAAAGTCTGTATTGTCCAGTTCGGTCGTGTTTCATGTTTTGATTGTAATGCACGTGAATTTCCCATCACGAAAGTTACGCTTTGATTGGAGCGTCGTTTGCTGGTGAACTAGAATTACCGCGGTTTAACCACGAGCGCTCGTAAATAGAGCTGTTCTACCAGGCTCCCTAGAAAAATTCCTGATACGTCATAACCACACCGGACTAACCACGCGGTGTAACCGGTGGATTATTTCCGAACGCAGCCTAGAAGAAGAAGAAAAAGAAAACTTGTACTGCAGGGGAAATCTGCCGGGATACAAGCCACCCTGCGAGGTAAAACATAAATCCCTAAAACCTAAACAAACAAAAGTCTCATCGGAAGTCATTTTGGTACAGTCAAAAGTTTTGAAAGTTATTTAAAATTCTCGTATAGCTTGACCACGAAGAGAAGGCGGATGACCTTGAAGCGAAACCTCATTTTGTATCATTTGTAATAGGTGGAATCAACCAGAAAGCACCTAAAAGTGAGAGTCGTTCATACTGATCCTATCTATCACAAAATAATAACAATCAACCTATTACAAACGACACAAATGATGCGTTTGCTTCAAGATCAGCCGCCTTCTCTTTGCGGTCAAGCTTTAGTTGCCAGTATTGCTTAAAAATATCCACAGACCAAATCATCAAGCTTTTTACGTAGCTTGCTAGTTGAATCACGAAATCACTGCAAAAGTTTATTATTCGTAGTTTCTTGTCGCTTTTGTTAAACAACTGAAATTTAGTGTTATTAAGCTGTTCCTGGGTGCTCTGTCTTTGATGATCTCTTCTTACTGATAAGGTACGTTTTTAATTCACTTGATTGTTTTGTTTTGGTATTTTTTCTCTTTCATACTGAAATGTATGGACGTTCATTTCCTCTATTTCCATCATAAAATACAGCTTCTTTTAAATTAAGACACAAAAAGATATTTGCCGCTAAATATAGGCTCACTTTTTGAAAGTAGTTACGTTAATTTTAAACAGATTTCGTGTAATGGTTTTAAATTACCGATATTCTTGTTAGAAGCGGATAAATAATTATGTTTTATAAAGATATTGAAAGCAGAACAAATTTAAATTCTTTGTAGAAAAGGCGCTTAACCTACGTTGAATAGCATCATCTAAGTTAGAAGAAAATGTCGTTGCTATAGTTAATAGTTTAATTTCTCAAATTTACACACGCTTAAAATTGTTTTTTATTCCAATCTTTTGAAATTTACTAACCATGATTACAGTTACTTTGTTTTAGAATGTTCTTAATTAATTATATGACTTCATGATTAAACGGAAATCGCACTATGCACCGAAATTTCATTAGGATCAAATGAAAAACAAAAGTTCCTAAATTTATATATTCTATATTTTTTCTACGATTGTCATTTTCCCCACATTGTTCTGCATTCTGTATATTAATTGAAAACATTTACACAGATCTATTTTTAGCCTACTTTACCAGTAAAACTCAAAGAGAGAAGAAAAAAGCATGATAAAAAGCTTAATGCATCTTAAAATTTTGCGAAAAAAAAAGTTAAAAATAAATAAAATAATTTAAAAATATCGAAAAATTAAAAATTGGAAAGTTGGGTATTGAGATGGGGAAAAATGTCGTCGGTCTGTCTGTCCCCCCCCCAGTAGCGTACTTACGAAGCTTACGCCCCTGATGAACTTAAGAAATTGTGCCCCCTCCCAGGGTTGCCCAGACGGGAAGTCACCGGAGGTCACTGTGACCTCCCAATGTTTTTTTTTTTTGGAGAACATTTAGCTAATTGATTCGACAAATTAGGAGACAGTATTGAAACTTTTCTTCAAATAATGTACTTTCTTGAACCAAATGAGAATAACCGTTTTTCAGTTCCATTTATAGCATTATTACTTTTTTTTCAAAACAGTTTTGACGTTTAATAGAATTTGTTTCAAACCACTAGGGGAATGTGCAATAAACATAATGTAGTACACATTTACTAAAAGAAAAATTGAAAGACTTAAAATTTTTTTCAAATAAAAACGAAGCATTAAAAAAAATTCTATTATAATTAGGAAAACAAAGCAAATACAAAAAACTACTAATCTGAAAGTGACTAGAGAACGTGACCACTTACATACAGGCAAAATAAAAGTACTATGCATTCGCTAATTAAGGCTTCCAAATATTTTGTACAAATAAGACTTTTTATGCTTATATTACTTGTTATAATGAGAATAAATATTTAGCCTAAGAAAAACTATACACTTCAAATTTTACAAGATAAAATGTCTCCCCCTTCCCGAAAAAAAAAACGAATCATTAGGCATAGAACGCCCTCCTCCACCGCTCACTGGTGTACAGCTGGTGTAAGTGTGTATCTAGCTCAGTGAATCGGAGCACAGTTTCACGCCACGAGTAAAATCCCCCGCAGAATTCAGGATTGTTTCATTTTCTCCCCTAGCTCTTTTCTTACGAGTTTTTTATATTTTATATTTTTGTTTTTAATAATGAAAGCCTTTTCTCTTTTTTGATCAACTTTTTAAAAAATCAATTTTTTTAGGCAGACGAAATGCCTCTCCCATAGCTACTGCGCTCCTGGCAAGAGCCACTCCAGCCAAATGCACAATTCTGAAAGAAGGCGGAGCCAAGGGTCAACTTTTCAAGGTCAGACATTTTAAATTCAATTCAATAGAGTTGTTTCCATCAGTCAAAAGTACTACTTTTAGTCACTAAAGTTGATAAAACGAGCGAAAAAAAAGGAGCGATTAAAATCCTTTTATTTTTAAAACGTTTAATTTTTAATTAATTTTTTAAAATGTTCGATTTTTCAAACAAGGTGCGGTGTTTATGCCGTCACAAGTGATGAACTTCGGCACGTACTTCCCTGGCACGCTGAGTGCTTACGCTTGCTGTCGATGCGTTTCCACGATGTAATATAACTAAGAAGCGAATGAAATATTGCACTCTACGCTTGCTATCAATCATATCGTTGCCCGTAAGTAAGAGCAACGTACTCTTCCTAATCCTTACTCACATATGTACACTTAAGTAAGTGTACATGTGAGTAAAGATGGAAATTAAATACTGTGCTTCTGCGCTAATGGCATCGGTGAATGGCATTTTATCACTTATGATGTCATTTGTTAAATTATGTAAAAAATGGTCAAATCCTATGTTTTTATGCATGCTCTTTTCAAAAAGAAAAAAAAAACTTTCAGAATTTTGGAAACGACCCCATTGCATTATTTTCATAATTTCTAACTAACCTTAAATCTAGGTGCCGCGCATTTTGAATTATTGGTAGACGCAAAAATTTGTTTTGATGGGAAAATGTTGTATTAGATTTACTCTGTAGTTACCTTCGTCCTTCAAATCGAGCTTTTGGTTGGTTTCATTACCAAACCTTACTTCCAGAAAAAATCATTTTAAATCATTTCATTCAACGTAAGTTTTCCTTCTGAAAAGCAGAATCGGACATAAATTTCAATCAATGAAAGGAGAAGGAATGCAGATTTAATCATGTTCTATTTAATGCGGAATTAATTAATTTCCACACTGGGCAAAGATTATTGCAAATGGAAGTACTGAATTTAGTGAAGTATAGTTTTAGATGAATGTAGGAGCAAAATTCTGAAGTAAAACTACGAATGCCGAGAACTTGGGAGTAAACCTCAAAGTGGTATCTCAAATATTCTTAATGAGATTCGGCTAGTGCATTGTTAGTGTGTTGTTTATTTGATTGCACTGGATGATTTATTTATTTACATTCTTGTCTTCAGCTAAAGAGTCACGAAGAAAGTGAAATAGCGAGCAAGGAATTGAATGTTAGTATCTAGGACAGATGTTCTCAACCTTTTTAAGGATATTATCTAAAAATGTGGGTAATATATTAGCAGTCCTCCCCCACACACAAAATAGAACAGTCAAAAAACAAGTTAGCTATTGCCTTACTTTTTTCTTTAAACAACGAAGAATGAAAAAATATTTTAGTTAATTTTAATCATTAAGACAAAGAAAATACCTGTTTTTCAGTAATTTGTTATCAAATCAAGAAGTAATCAATTAGACAGTTCATATTGATTAATTATCAAAATTTGTTTAATAATTGTTGTTTTGGCCAGTGTACATCGTAAGTCGAGATTTAAATTGATAGCTTTTTTTTTTTTTCAAATCACTAATGATTACCGATGAGGTGCACATGTTTTTGGATAGCTTTTCTTTGTGTTTTTAATAGCTTTTCTTTTGAAGGAATTTTTACACTGTTTGAAGAAAGTATTATGCATAATGCTAGTTATGTCCGGATCGTTAAAAAAAGTAGATCCACAGATACAGATACGGATCCGGTTCATTAATGTCAAAATCCGCGGATACGGGTACGAACCTCAAATTTTTTTTAAAAACCCAAATCAACTATCCAAGTGTAAATTTTGCTACGAAAGGCGTTCCCGTCAGGGTAATGGCACTGTTTTTTCAAAAAATGTCATCTAAGGCGAAAATATAATCAAGACTATGGTTTACTCTTTAAAGGAATCTCCGTGAAAATTGAGGGAGAGTTGGAAGGAATGAATCATCCTTATATATTATTTCAGTAGCCTGTTTTTGGTTTCTACGCCAGATTTTCCTCAATTCTTGATCGATTTCTTTGATTTACGCCTTATTTTAAAGCTTATGGTGCTGGCTACTGACGAAAAATAGACCCACGGTATAAAAATTGTTTTTTTTCAGCCGAAAAACCTGTTTTAAAGAACCAGAATGAGGTTTTCGGTTAAACTTATAACTTTAATTTGCGCTATGACCGACAGAGCTGAATAGCTTGATCGGCAGAGCGTTCTCTTCGTAACCAGGAGAATGCGTGTTCGAGCCCACGTCCGGACAATCTGCAACAAAAAATTAGAGAAATATCGCGCATTACATGAACGCTTAATTAAGTGAATAACAACTATGAAGGAATAGAATAAATGAGAAGGAAACGATCCTTGCTGATAAGAAAACTTGATCTACATTATTTCTGAATTGTACGTTGTTTTTTTTTTTTTTTTTTTTTTTTAAGCTTTGGCTCTGGAAAGAAAATTAAAGCATAATGTAAGCGAAAATATAAGTAACAGGTTCAAGATTTCAGACTACAATAGAATTGTTTTTTGTTCAGAAAAAAATAATAAATCGTATATTAAAATATATATTCTTCTAATGAGTTTTTGACTCTGTACAAATAAAAAAAATACTACCTCAATTTGAAGCGTAAAATATATATATTTTTTCTTCTTTTTGCAAAAAAACAAATAGTTTATCACATTTTTATTACATTCGAAAAGCTACGCTTAAAAAAGAGCATAGTTCAATTTATTTTGTATTTTAACCGTGCTGTTAACTGATGAATACGTGCTGCCATCTAAGTCATAACGGTTCAAGCAGCCTGCGGTAACAAATTGTAAAAATTTTCAAGAATAAAAAATGTTTCTTCAATATCCTTATATATTATTTCTTTAGCCTGTTTTTTGTTTCTACGCGAGATCTTCCTCAATTCTCGATCGATTTCTTTGATTTACCCCTCATTTTAAAGCTTTTCGTTTAGGCTACTGACGAAAAATAGACCCAAAGTCTAAAAATTATTTTTTCCGTTTAAAAAACCTGTTTTAAAGCACCGGACTGAGGTTTTCGGATAAATTTATAAGTTTAACTTGCTCCGTGATCGGCAGAGCAGAATAGTTTGATTGGCAGAGCGTTCGACTGGTAACCAGAAGAACGAGTGTTCGTGCCCCGTCCCGGATGATCTGCATCGAAAAATTAGACAAATATCATGCATTACATGGACACTTACAAATAATAAGTAACCTAAGTGAGGGAATAAAATAAATGAGGTAGGAACGTTCCTTGCTATTAGAATAAGTTGATGTAACCTGTAGCTCAATTGATTCTTAATTACGCGGTTTTTGTTTTGTTTTTAAAGCTTTGGTTCCGGTCAGAAAAATAAAGCATGATGTAAACGAAAATATAAGTATCAGGTTTACGATTTCAGACTACAATGTAATAATTTTTGTTCAGATAAAAATCGTATACTAAAATGTAGATCTTCTAATGACAGTTTTTGACTCTTTGGACAAAAAAAAAAAAAAAAAATACTACCCCAAATTGAAATTACGCTTTTCATTTAGTTAACCTATGAATATTTATTAGAATACGAAGAAAACATTCAAATTACTAACAACTTGATGGGTAAAATATCCTTTTTTTTCTTCTTTCGGCAAAAAACAAATAGCCAGTCACATTTTTACTACATTCAAAAAAGCTGCGCTTAAAAAACGAACATAGTTCAACTGATTTTGTATTTTAACCGATCGTTTAAATGATGAACACGTACTGCCATCTAAGCCATAACGATTCAAGCAACCTGCGATAACAAATTGTATAAATTTTCAAAAACAAAAACACTTCTCTTCAATATCTTATCTTATATACTACTTCTGTGAATTATTTTTCTGTCGGTATACGAGATCCTTATATTTTATTTCTGTAGCCTGTTTTTTGTTCCTACGCGAGACCTTCCTCAATTCTTAATCGATTTCTTTGATTTACCCCTTATTTTAAAGCCTATCGAACTGGCTGATGACAAAAATCAGACCTACGGTCGAAAAATCAATTTTTTCGGAAACGCCCCTTGCTCTTGCATAACCTTGATGTGGCCTGTAGTTCTTATGCAGATTTTCTTTTCTTTTTTTTATTCAAAATTCTAATAAAATTTCCAATTTTTTGCACCGCTTTCGGCAAAAAAAAAAAAAAAAAATCATAATTAAACCTTTTTTTTTTTTTTTTAATAAAGCTTAAAAGCACTGGGCTTAGTTGTTCGGTTTCATTGATAAGTTTTTTTTTTTTTTTTTTTTTGGTACAGCGTTCGGCTATAAATTAGCTGAACTTCGGGTCCGCCATAGTTAATTTAGATTAGTATTACGCATTACAGATTAAAATTACGCATTATATGTAGAGTGCAGCTCTGGTTAGTTGAGCTGTCACCTTGACTATGTTGACCTGTTTTAGGGGAGTTTAGTGAAAAATAGACGTGTTATTGGCTCGGATTTTAGTTAGAATATTTTTGAAAACTACTAAGAAAGTTTCTCAACTCAATTTAGCACCAATTACCGCTCCCTATTTAGCGAAACAGAGGTAAACATTGTCAGATTCGGAGCTCAACTTTTCAGAGCCTCACAAAACTCATTACAAGAGATAACACACTTAAGGCAATAACATAAACGCGACAGGAATGCTCCTTGGCATTTCAACTCTTTTATGCAGGCTACAGTTATTATTCAGATGAATTGACTATTAATCAAATGGTGTTCTTTCTTTTTTTTTAAAGCTTTAACTCCGTTCAGATTACTGAATATTATGTAAGCATAAAAAAATATTAGATTAAAAAATTCTGACCTCAAGGGAATCCTTTTTGCGCAGAAAAACTCTTCATTGTATGCTGAAATGTAGTTTTTGCTCTTAGCAGTGTTCGACCTTTTGTATAAATAAAACACTACTATACCAAATTGAAATTACAAGTCTCACCCAGTAAACCTTTAACTATTTATTCGAATACGATGAAAGAACATTAAATTTGTTATCAACTTCAAAAATAAGAAATCCTTTTCTTATCCTCTGCTTTCGGCGGGAAAAAAATTGCAATTTTTCTACGTTCGAAAAATTACACATAAAAAACGCATTCAGTTAAACTGGTTTCGGTTTTGAATTTTAAGTGTTCGATTACAAGAAAAACATTTGCTGGCCTTCAAGCCGTAGCGGTTAAAGCAGCCTGCTATGGGAAATTGTATTAACTTTCAAAAATAAAAACATTTATTTTCAATCTAATATATTATTTCTCTAGAATGTTTGTTTCAATCGCTACGCGAGATCTTCCTCATTCCTTAATAAAATTCCATGTTTTACAAATAATTTTAAAGCGTATCAGCTGGCTAATGACAAAACATAGACGCAAGCTCTTTTTTTTTTTTTTTTTGGCAAAAAGCTTTTTGGCTGTTTTTTATTACACATTGCTTCAATGAATAGCACTCGAAAACGAAAACGAAATTGCTCGGTTGGTTGGAGTGTCATGCTGACAATCAGAATGGCGCCAGTTCGAACCCGTGCCAATACATATATCTTTTATGCCTCTTTTTTTCCGTTACAGGCTCACATAGGCAGGATTGTATTTGCCACAACTCGTTTTTTCACATGCACAGCTACTGATTTTCACGAGTCATTCAGTCACACTTTTAATGATATTTATGTTTGTATTGAAAATACGTACAACCAAAAAGTGAGCGATCATTACATCATCACATCGTTGTATTTAACGAGGTCTTCAGAAAAACGAGATGCTGCAGAACTCTTACAACAAGTAAATGTGTCACCAAAAAGAGCTACTAGAATTAAAACGGCTTTAAAAAGAACCGTAACAAATAAAGTGGTGAAACTAACTCCTGACCAAAAGCTTTAGCCTACTGTGTAAATACAAAACTGACAAAAAGTCAGTACATTGAAACACACAAATTAGCTAAAAATCAGAATGCAAATATAGATCCATGTTATGAAAATTATTAGAATCAAAGAAAAAAAGTTATCCAGATGATATATATATATAACTGATATTTCTGCCGAAATAAATCTTCAGTCGCTTATAAATCATACAATATTGCGGCTTTTTCAAAGTGAATGTGAAAAATTCGAGGAACTTTTAAGGGTAGATGCTTCTTCCATAAATATGATTTTTAAATGGGGATGTGACGGAGCTTCTGGTCAAAGCACTTATAAACAGCAATAAGAAAACACTGAAGTGTGTTACAATGATTCATCTGTGTTTACTATTTCATTAGTACCACTTCAATTAAAAAGTCAAGAAAAGGAGCTCTGGAAAAATCCTCGGCCATCTTCAACCAGATATTGCAGACCAATAAAAGTGATTTTTGAAAAAGAGACTCCAACATTAATCAAGAAAGAAGTTGATAAAATAGAATCTCAAATAGCAAGCCTTTGTCCTTCAAAAATAAAAATTAATGATAGAGAATTTTTGGTAGGACAATCATTGGTAATGACTATGGTTGATGGGAAAATTTTTAGCATTCTAAATGAACAATCTAATCAAAAATGTTACATTTGCGGAGCTTGTCGTAAAGAAATGAATGCGCTTGAGAAACATACTCAAAAATCAATAGATCTTTCAAAATTCAGATTTGGATTATCAGGTTTACATGCTTGGATCAGATGCTTCAAATGTCTTCTTCATTTGTCATATAAACTTGAAGTGAAAAAATGGCAAGTAAGAAATCAAGAAGATAAGGAAACGGTAAAAAGGCGTAAAAAATATATTCAAGACAGATTTAGAAAAGAAATGGGCCTTTTGGTAGATATGCTGAAGCAAATTTCTGGAACAACATTGAATGACGGAAACACTGCTCGCAGATTTTTTGCTAATCCGACTTAGTCATCCGATATAACGGGATTAGACATTGGACTTGTACAGCGTTTTTCAATAATTTTACAAGCCGTTTCTAGTGAACAAGAAATAAATGAAGACGAATTTGAAAAGTTTACTTTTGACACTGCGAAACAATGTTCAACTATATAACTGGTATTTTATGCCGGCTAGTGTGCATAAGTTCATGGAAGACAAATTATTGAGCATGCCATTCTACCAATAGGACAACTTTCTGAAGAAGCGCAAGAGGCTCGAAATAAAGATTTCAAAGCCTTCCGAGAACATTTCTCACGAAAATGTTCAAGGCAAAAAACTTTGGAAGACATAATACATATGTTACTTATTACGTCTGACCCTTTAATTACAAAGCTAAGAAGCAACTATAAAAAACATGAGAATTTACTATCTAAAGAAGCTGCATTGTTGTTGAGAAGCAATCAAAAGATAGACTACAGTTCCTCAGACAGTAGTTCTGCTGAAGATGACGAAAATTTTAGTTACTGACGCTTTTATTTTATGTAGTTTTATGTGAAAATTCTAGTTACTGACGCTTTTATTTTATGTAGTTTTATGTTTATTATCAATATAACGACCGAATTAAAGCTTTTAACTCGGTTTAACAAACCAAAGTATTTTTGTCCAGCTAGATTTGTGAAATCGACCATTGTGCAACGTGAGCGTTAAAAAGCGAAATAGAAAATGCAAGCACTGCCTAAGTTAACGCATTGAATAAAACAGTAGCAAGCTAAGGAGAAAAAAATAGCCTTATTATCCTTATGACGAACTATTCATTCTTCAGTTTACAAACTTATTCTAATTGCAAAGTATTCAATTATGGCTTTAATTTTGCTATATACTGCTTTAAATTCCAGAGGAACTAGGAAACCAGGCCTACAGTAGTTTAAATTCAAATATAATTTTTATTTATTTCTATTAATTTATATTTTCAATTTGACTAAAATAATATTGCGAGTATTGCTTTGCGGATATTGTTTTTTATAATTTACCCAACAAAGAACAATGATGCAAGATATAATATGTTCTAAGTAAATATAAAAAATGAGAAGCGTCTTTGAGCTTTTATCAAAACGAATATAAATATAAAATTATACACTAGAGTTCTAAAAAAACTAATTAAATAAAATTGGTAAAATAATGCGTATTAAAAAATAATTGTAGAATATCAATATGCATACATTAAGCATTAATATATAAGAAATTCTGAAAGCTGGATCATACTCTTTTTTGTTGACTTGTAATTGTTCTGTTGAATCGTTCTCTTCCGAGTATTTTGTAGTTTATGGATTTTTGCTTTCTAAAGGCACTGCTAAGGTACAGGGGAATTGATTCAATAGTACAGTTGAGCAATACTTCTTAGCACATGTTGGAAAGAATTGCAGGAGCATGGTAGAGAGCTGGTATTATATTTATTTCTGATGGAAATGACAAGAAATTATTGTATAATGGTTGCATTCGCAAGAAATACCTATTTTCTTGACAATTTTTTCATAATACAGCTTCTAAGAGTTGAAATTCTGAAGCACTCAGATAGTGTTTTAATGATAACTCTAGTGTACAAAAAAGTTTCCGACTTTTTTGGTAAAGAGAAAGCATACTTTTTTGTTCCTATTTTACTTGTTGAATCGCAGTCGGAAAATGCATCAAAAGATTGTAAATTTTAGATGTTTTTTTCCGTAAGTGCTCCTGAAGATAGATGCCATCCTAAAGCTCTTCTCCTTTCCACAACACCAGCACATGAAATGGCAACATCTGTCCTTTAACAAAGATTGCCAATAAGAATTCATTAGTTTCTGATCTATAAACTATTAGTTACTTTTCCCCTATTTTGCACTGAATCATATGCAGGAAGATAGATTCTGTTGCGTGCTTCGTCCTGGTTGGGACTCGGGCATTTCAGAGAAATTTATTACTTGGCTCTCAGATTTTAAAAAATATTCATTTTCGTTTTCATAGTTACCAGACACCAGATGCTGATTGGATGCAGGAACAGATATGTTACAAATTACATACTCTGAAATGTACTTTTAAAGGTTCTATTTATTTTCAGGAATGGCTATGACACGAAACCACTGGTTTGGTACGTAGTGATTTTTTTTATAAGCGAAGGAGACTTTCCTGAACTTCTGGTTTTCAAGTTATGAAAACGACAGTGAGATGTACCAATCGTGTTTAAGGTCCACTCGTGTAGTTTGACTATTGGAGAGAAAATTTTATTATTTTTTATTTGGAGACCTGCAAAATCTTTGCTGCATTTGAAAGTAGTGTTCGGGCCATTATGGACCAGAGTCATTCCATCGATAACTTGAACTTTGTTCTTAAAATAGTGTGCTTCTAGAGTTTTACTGCAAGAAGTATCATTTTCAATTACATTAACGAAATCGGACCTCGCGCTTTGCTTCAGTGAACCATTCTGATGAACCTAACCAAGCATTGGGCTTATTGTATGGGAATGTTTTTTAGATGTACTAACATCACTTTTGAGCTAACGTTTCCCAGGTTAAATGTTTTTTTGGTTTTCCTTTGCTGTTTTGCAGTCGCTATTGAAGACATAGCCATTGCAGGACTTCTATAGCCATTGCAGGACTTCTCTGGATAAGAGACTATTCACATTTTCTTTAACGTTCCACTGAAATTTTGATGCTGCTTTTGTGGCAATAGCCTCGCTCACTATGTTTCATAACTCAGGTGTAAAATCTGCAAAAAGGGTTATCCTGATAGTTTATCTTTCCGTAATTACTTCGTACGTGCAAACTTGCATGTTTTAGTTTTTTAAAAAGTGCCATTTAGACCCATACTAAGCAGCTATAATGCGTTAAAGGTTAAATAATTAAGTAATTACTTAACTGGGACATTGTTTTGATAATATTACGAAATAAAACCGCCAAAACAGGAGAGCCAAAAATTTTTCTTTGGTTTATGTCGAGTCCTCAAGGCACATTCCGCAAACTTTTTTTTTTTGTGAATTACCTCAAATGCTTTTTGAGCTTGCTTTTATTTCACTTTTCAACGCTTTGATGATAATTAAGTAATTTTAAACAAACTGTATAATGATATTTCAGATTTTATTGTTTACCTTAAATAATTTTGATAGTTCGAAAAAAAAATGCGTATTTTATTCAAAATTTTTGCTTGTTTGTGAAATAGAATTTTACTCGGAAACTAACAAAGATATGATCATAGTCATATTTAGTTTTTATGAAGCGCTTGTGTTTTTGCGTCCATTGCCACTATTTTCAGTGTTTTATTTCAAATAGTTCGCGAGTTATGAGTGTTTTAGCAAACGGCTTCCCCCCACTGCTTTCCCCCTCCCCCGGGGTTGTCGACCACCCAGGGGGGCGACGACATGTGGTTTCATAATCACCATAGTGCCTGTGACATTAATCAGAAATAATTTTGCGTCAGGTCTCCATGCATGCTCAAATTCCCCCTTCAGATCCGGAACTATACTGCAAATCGTGTTCGAGCTTGCTACTGTCATTTTGATTTTCAACGCGGTTAACAGTACTTAAATAGTTTTAACAAACTGAATAATGATATTTAGGACTTTATTTGAAAAAAAAAAAATCAAACAATTTTGATTTGGAATTAATTTTGGACAAAAAAGTTTGTTTTGCGCATTTTATTCAAAAAATTTGCTTGTTTGCAAAAAATGGAATTTTACTCAGAAACCAAGAAAGATACGTCCATAATTATATATAGCTTTTATGAAGCCCTTGTTTTGTTGCGTCGATTGCCACTTTTTTTAGTGTTTTATCTTAAATAGTTCGCGAGCTATGAGTGTTTTAGCAAACGGCTCCCCCCCCACTGCTTTCCCCCCTCCCCCGGGGTTGTCGACCACCCAGGGGGGCGACGACATGTGGTTTCATAATCACCATCGTGCCTGTAACATTAATCAGAAATAATATTGCGTCAGCCTTTCCATGCATGCTCAACCCCCTTCAGATCCCGGTCTATACATGAAGAAGACGAAATTCGCGGGTCTGAACACACATTGTTAACAAATATGAACAGACAGCAGATAGAAATTTTAAATCAGTGAGCTTTTTTTCCTTATTTTCCGACTATGAAATTGCTACCAATCACGCGTATAAAGGTTTAGAATTGCATTTAATATTTACTTAACAAGATTGCTCCTACTGAATACAACTTGGAAGTTCCAAATAAATATCAAACGCAGAAATTTTCGTTCTTTCAATTGGGGCCAATATTTGTAACGTATGGGTAAGTTTTTAATATCATAAATATTGTGAAAAACGCTAAGTCAGCTTTTAATTGATCTCTCCAGTAATTAAAGTTCAACAAAAACGAGGCCAAGCTAAGAACACTTTCGATCAAGTCAACCTTTTGAACGAAAAGAAAAAAAAAAGTATCAAAATCGGTTCATCTGTTTAGGAGCTCCGATGCCTCAAATAGACACACAGATACAAATTTTCAAAACTTATTACCCCTTCCTTTTTGCAACGGGAGGGAGGGGGGGGGGGATACAAATTGGCTTCGGAAATGATACCTTATAATTTAAATAGGGAATAAAACCTAATTTAAACGGAGTTTAAGCGTATTTTATTCAAATATTTAAGAATGTTTAGCTTAGAAAAGATCCGTCAAAAAAGATACGGATACAGATCTTTGTTTTCCCCTGGATATCCGCGGATACAAATACGGACATCCGAAACATCACTAATTAATACAGCTAACTTTTAAGAAACGACAGTTTTTACCTTATTTGTCCCTCATTTTATCGTTTTTGTGGTTTATTAACGATTTTTATTATCCGCTGCACTTCTGCCACCCAATTCCGCGTATAGTCGGAAGTTTGCTGTACTTATTTTTACTACTAGGAAAATCTCATTTTACCTCTTTGGGGTAATTATCCCCAGGTTGGGAAGCACTGATCTAGAAGATAGTTATACGAAAGTTTTTAGGTGCTTCAATACGTGTATTTATGTGAAAGTGAATTTATTACAATTGAAAGGATCAGTTTTGAAGAAGAGCCATACAAGCAAAATAAAAATGCTGTATGTTCCGTATTTTAAATTGTCTTGTATGAAGTTAAGGAGTTTTTGTTAGAGTGTTTCCCTCTCAGATTTCAGCATAATTACCATTTTAACCACTCCTGAGTCTACTCTGATTGCGTTCGTTTTTTGTTTACGTATCTACGTATTGGCAACCAAAATGTCGTTTTTGCTGTCAATATATTCTTATCAAGACGTCTTTACGTACGTATGCTTCTCGTATAACTTAAAAAAGGAAAAACAAATCACGAAAAAAGGTATTGGTGTCACAAAATACAGATTAAAATTACAGTTTTGTACAACAATTTTTGTATTTGCTGCAATTGCTAAGAAATTCTATCCAAATGATGTTTTTTGATGTTGCAAAAAAAAAAAAAAAAAAAATTATTTTTAATGATAGGTAGTGAGAAAAAATTGTCATAGATGGCATTAAATTCAAATAACAAAGTTAAAGCGTGTGATATATTTTTTTCATTTGGAACAAATGGTTAGAAATTACGGCAAAGTTCTATTCATTTTCCGCTTTAAAAACGAGCTGATGTGTGCAAAACATTACTTCCTTTTACGCCAATTTAATGATAATAGTACCTTGGAGTAAGCAAAGAAACACTTTAAGTATTTTTACCCAAGTTTGTTGCGAATTAAAGCAAAAAAGGTTTTATAGTGATTAATATTCCCAATATTGGACATTTTAATGTGATTCAGTGGTCAACTCTCTAAATATCGCCATTTGTGGCCAAATTTGTCGCCAAGTTGGCAAGAAAAACATGGCGACCAAAAGCTTGGCGATGTATCGCCAAGTGTTTGCCAAATTATAACACCATTTCAATTTGCATTGAAATTGACAATGATTTCCCCCTAAAAAGGTGTAAAAAACATCCGAATGCAACCAAAAGAATAGGTGCACAAGTAGACCCCACAAGGAGCCTACGTACCAAATTTCATTTTTCTAGGACATACCGGTTTTGAGTTATGCGAGATACATACGTAAATACATACATCCGCACACACGCACAATTAGGGTGTATCGAAAAAAAAAACTTTTTTTCGAAATTCAATTTGTCAAGTTGATAAAAAGATGCCCCTACCGACCCACATATTACATAAAAAAATTTATGCTAATCAAATAATATTTAGTTGTCCCGAACGAGACCTAAAGATTTTAATTTTCTTAACAAAATCAACTTTTTCTAAAATTTTTTTGAATAACACAATTTTTTAAAAATTGTTTTTTCAAATTGAAAATTGTGAGTAATAAAGCCGGGAATTATCGTCAAATAAAAGGTTTTGCTCTCATGCGGCATTTAGGTTCCTGCATAGAACTTAAAAATAAGGATTTTTTTTTAAGTTAGAATTTTCAGTATAAATGTATTAGCTTTCAAAATGTTTTTTTCAAATGTTGTTTTAAAATTTTCTTTGCTAATAAAGCATTTTTGATACATTTCTTTATGTTTAACAGATAAAAATTATTTGAATTTATTTTCTGATTATATTGTAAGATTAATTTTGTGCAGTTAAAAAAATAAAGGTTATAAAATAATCTTGCAAACATCGTTTTCATTTTATTACATAGAAGTACGTTATTATAAGATTTAAGTAAGAAATTAAACTCTGAAATCTTTCGTAGAGTATTATAAGTATTATCATATTGTAACGGATCCGGCGAGACTTCCAATTTTCTTGAAAGGACGACACAGTTCTTGATAAAAACACAGGAGCTTTATTTACACTATGTACAGAAAAAAATCGTTAACAACTGCTAAATTAATCATCAGCAATTAAACAAATATCACTCAACACCGTAAACTCAACGGTTACACACGTATTTACTTCCAAATACGAAAACAACACAGCGAAATGCCTCGCAATAAACAGAGCTAATACACTCTCAGTACGAATTCTCAAATGAAACTAACTTTTTATCATGCGGGACGCTTTTATAAACATCGAAAGAAATTTCTCAAATATTCCACAAGATTCCAAACGCTTCTGGAAAATAGTAGACCGTTATCAAATTTTATCAATGAACAAAAAAAGAAATAGGGAATCGTATACTTTAGCCGAATGTATAGGGGTTGTATATTTATTACGGGAAACTATTTACAGGTTACGTTACTACAATAATTACTATTTACAGAATTTGTAACAATATTATATCAAGCTTTTTTCATACTACTGTTTTTCAGCAGCTCTAAAAGGATACGTGAGTTTTGCTTAATGCTTTTTCAGTACACCATTTGTAGAGTATTGCAAAGTCATATTATAAGAAGCAACTACCGTTTGCTATAAAAGTGTGCCCTTCGCTTTGTATGAGATGGGAAGGGATTTTTCTCCAAAAAATAATGCGATTGATGAAAACCCGGGCTGCGGCTCCACAGCAGTTAGTTTTACAGAGTTTAAATAATTGTGGACATTTAGCAAAAGATCTCCACAAACCTCATGGCCTTCTAATATTTTTCCTAATATTTTTCTTTTCTTATGGGCGTCATGTTTGCTTTTGCTCAAAAACTGCAAATTTCGGACAAATACGATGTCTTTGATTTGTGTACATCTGTTTCCAATTTAGCTACATTAACGTTGGTCATTGTATCAGTGTATTTGATTCATTACAGATGGGAATGAACTCTTATTGGTTTTGGTTTCACCAAGTCACAGTGCCAGTAATTTTTTTTATGCACTAATATGCAAAACTTACGCAACAAGTGGTTTTTCGACCACAGCTCCCCAACAAAGTAAAAGATAGCCATGAAATTGCAGTATAATATGCACGTAATTCAGTAGAAAGACTATTTGTATGCAAATTTTAAAAATAAAACGTCGTAGGTGATGTAAGTGTACGTAAACGTGGGTCGGCGCACGCAGGTCAAAGCTGTAATAAAGGCATGAAGAGCACCGTAGTTCAAGACATTCGCTGCAAGTGCAAGTGATTTGTTTTGTGAAACATGTCTTCAAGGAATCATTTTGACGACTTTACTCGAGGAAGAATGATTGAGAAGCTTGAGGAGGGGCGTAGTGTGACCAGTGTCGCCGAAGAGTTCGGGATCAACAAAAGTGTTGTTTCTCGTGCTTGGAATGTCTTTAAAACTACTGGTACAGCTGTTCGGAAGGTTGGTGGCGGCCGTCCAAGGAAAACAACACCAAGAGATGACCGTTACATTGTCGTACAGGGGAAAAGAAACCGTTTTCAGTCAGCAAGCGCCATATCTCAGCAACTATGCACAGCCACAGGACGACAAGTATCAAGATTTACAGTGGCCAGACGCCTCCACAAAGGTGGCTTATTTGCTAGACATCCTGAACGCTGCATACCTTTAAAAGTTAGCCATCGGCGGCACCGTTTAGAGTGGTGCAGATAACATGAAACCTGGACACCTCATCAATGGAATCGTGTCCTCTTCACAGATGAGAGTCATTTTAGTGCTACAAGCGATTCTCAACGTCAGTTGATCTAGAGAGAGGTTGGAGCTCGATTTCATCCCAATAACATCGCGGAAAGAGATCGTTACGGTGGTCCTGGAGTTCTCGTCTGGGGTGGCATTATGTTGAACGGGCGAACTGAGCTTCAGATCTTCGACCGAGGTTCTGTAACTGGAGATCGCTACTGCAATGTGGTAATCCTACCCCATGTGCGTCTGTTCCGAGGTGCCATTGGACCAGACTTCTTTTTTATGGATGACAATGCCTGGCCACACCGTACTGCTAATGTTCAAGAGCTACTGGAAAGTGAAGACATCAGACGAATGGATTGGCCAGCTTACTCTCCAGATCTAAATCCCATAGAGCATGTGTGGGATGCGTTAGGGAGGCATCTTGCGACACGACAGCATCCTCCTGGTAACACCCATCAGCTGAAAGATGCGTCAATGGAGGAATGGAGACGTTTACACCAAGAACTCCTGGATAATCTGGTGCTTAGCATGGAGAGACGATGCCAAGCAACAATTGCAGCAAGGGGAGGGCATATCCCATACTAGGGAACATCTGCCAGTTGTACTTACGCTTCTTCAGGCAATCATGTGTAACGCCACTATATGTCAAATAAAGCCTATTTTTGTTCCATACAATACTTTAATCTTTATATTCATTTCTGAGCCATTATTCTTTCACCATCGTTTAAGCACAAAATAATGTACATCATATTCAAATTTCATGTCAATCGGATGATCTCTTGTAGAGTTATGGCAAAAAACGTAATTGTTGCTTAAGTTTTGCACACCAGTGTATAACTTCGCTTATTTTACCTCTCACTTTAAAGAGACATTTAAAAACTTGAGCCGCTTACCGTACAGCGAGTCATCTTGTGTTTCATCCAAGTTTCCGTTGCCTGTTTGCCGAATATTGCATATTTGTTAGCTAATTCATCCAACGTAATTTTCAAGGTACCATCCATATTGTAATATCAGCTTCATGGTGACAAAAACATCGGCAGGCACTTTCTACAGGTTAGAGAGTTTAAATAATAATAGTTTTTTCATTGCTTTCTTCTATGGAGAAAAATACTGTGCACTTTTAGTAGGTTAAAGGTTTTCAATGTTTTCCTAAGACTTACTGAAGCGTTCCAACACTGTATTCCAGTTACTTCAGCGGGTTTTGCAATCTGTACTGCACTTTCTCAGATTTTCTAAAGCGCAAATTTCTGGGTGAATTTTAGTGACGGTTTTTGAAAACGCTTATAATTTCTACGCATCGAAAATCTTGCGGGATTTTGCTTTCAACCCCACGGGATTTATCCTGAAAAATATAATGCGGGATCCCTCAGGATTCGGGAGTTGGATTTCGGTATTGGAAAAACTTTTTCTAACCAAACCACATGACCATGTTAATTTTTTTTTTTTTTTTTTTTTTTTGTGAAAATCACGGAAGTTTAGAATACATGTTGGAGACCTATAGTTTTTTTCCCTTTACTTTTTTTCTCCGACTTAATTGTGTACACTTTTCAACTTCAAAAAATTTTAACATTTTTTCTGTTTTTAAAAAACAATTTAGAAAAAAAAATTGATTTTTTGAAGAAAATTATAAATTTTAGGCCCTGTGCGGGAACCTAAATATTTTCTGATTCAGATAAAATTTTTTATGTAATATGTGTGTTGGTAGAGGCAACTTCTTATCAACTTGACAAATTGAATTTCGAAAAAAAGTTTTTTTCGATACACCCTAACGCACATACATACGTACATACGGATGTCATGAGAAAACTCGTTGTAATTAATTCCGGGATCGTCAAAATGGATATTTCGGGTGTCTATACGTTCTTAGGCATCTATCCACGTGTGATCGGATTGAAAAAAAATCAATATTCTTTCGGGGGCGAGCGAAATTGTAATTAAGGTCGATTTTTGGGTGAAATTCTTTTCGCGAATACAATACTTCCTTTACGTCGTAAAAGAAAGTAAAAAAAATTGAACGTTTAAAGTGTTGTTTTTGGCTGAATTTACCGTTCAAAGTTAGCGCAAAACAATCCGGAACTTGCCAGGAAGAGGTTGCACGGAACGTTTAGCCTACCCTCCCAACAAAGTGTTTTATTCGCAATCTGTTGCCTTTTAAAAGTAATTCAAGAATGTTTTAGGTTGAAGTCGGCATTATCTTTCCTTACTGAGGCTTTGCTTTTATGAAGTGCCCTCTTCTTTCACGGTCATATAATATGTACATTGAAGCCTCTGTCATTATTTTAAGGTTTTTAGCTACAGCTTGCTTGTGACTTGAAAAGCAGATTGCAGCCTCATCTAAAATAGTTTGCATGATTGGAAGCTTGGTGGCACCATTTCAGAGTTAAGAAACTTTTAAGTTATTCTTTTTGGCGGTAGTAAATATTGTTACTGTGTTTCCTTCTCCTCTCCACCCAAAATCTCCAAAAATGAAACCTGACGAATTCCGATAAATTATCTAGTTTTAAGATTAAAGAATTGTCAAATTTATTTCACTATTTTCCTCGTAACCAATTCGCCATACCCTTTGTTGTATTTTTATTATAGACTTAAATATTAAAACTATTATATGAGAAAACATTGTTGGAATTGTGACTCAAAAAATCTTAGTATGTTGAAGTAATTTCTACTAATTGGATGAAGCGGGTGTACGTTTTGTTTTGATACCTAGTGACTTTTGCAGTCATTATCACATAAACCAATTATTTTTGTGCTTTGCACATGCCAGATTAAATTTTTTCATCGGAGAGCTTTAGTAAAATATATGTCATGAAAAAAATGATTTTGCGAAGGAGTGAAATGCTTTACTATTTCCAATAAAACTTCTAACAGCTATCTTTCACTCGGAGAATATTTAAGCTTCTCATTAAATAAAAAAAGAATAATAAAATGCTCACCAGCAGGAAAAATGAGTTTATTTATTACACGCTTTCATTTTTTAATATTTTACTAAAACTCATTTTTAAGATAAAACTGAAATAATGTAATTAGTTTTTAAGTAAAACAATATTTATAGAAATGATATCAAATTTACAGGTATTAACGTATAACTACATCAAAATGTTAAATTTTGAAAGAAAATAATTCTACCAATAAGATCCAGTAAATAGTTTTTTAAAAACTTGATTGAAGATATTCAAAACTAGAATAAAAAGGAAATGCCACTTTTTGTCAGTTTTAATGTTTTCAACGTCTTCTGTTTTATTATAAAAAATATAAAGATGAAAGAATGGCTGAAAGTTAAAATGTTAGCTCCTCTTTTGTACATTCTTTTAACACCCCTTTTCTTCAGTTTAAAAACATAAAAACCAGACTTTAACATAGGCCGGAAATTTTGAAAATCTAATCGTTTGGGTACTCTTGGGACATATAACCCATTTATGATATTTGCTGCATTTTTCCTTTTTTTTTTCTGTTTGGTAATTTGTTTTGGCTAGTGTGGTAAGCTTCTGAAACTTTTCTATGAGTGTAATACATTTTTGCTCAAGTTTAAACCCCTCTTTATCACCCATTTTTGATTTTGAGGCTGAACGGCCTCTTTGAGAAGGATAAGAGCCATTTGACTGAATTTTGTAAAATGATGTTTTCTTTCAGTTATTAACTTGATCCTAAGGTGATTAAAAAACTTTATTATATGATAGAATACTTGAAATATGATAAAAACTACGATTTGATATCGTTTGCGAATTTAGTTACAAAATCAGCAAACCCTTTTTGCTTCCTTTTACAAAAAAGGAAGTATTGTATTCGCGAAAAAATTTTCACTCAAAAATGGACCTTTATTTCCATTTTGCTGACCCTCGAATGAATGTTGAGTTTTTTTCCGACCCGATCGCACGTGCAGATATACCTAAGAACGTATAGACGCCCGAAATATCCATTTTGACGATTCTCGAGTAAACTACAACGAGATTTTTCGTGACGTCTGTATGTATGTTAGGGTGTATCGATTTTTTTTTCGAAATTCAATTTGTCAAGTTGATAAAAAGTTTTCTCTACCGATCCACATATAAGTTAATTTTTTCTAGCTGAAAAATGTACACAGTAAAGTCAGAGAAAAAAATAAGGGGAAAAAAACTACCATAAACAATATATAAGTCTTCCGCATTTATTCTAAACTTCCGTGATTTTCACACACACACACACACACACACAAAAGCATTTAAAAAAGCCTTGTAGCTTGGTTAGAAATTGGGTATTCCAATCCCGAAATGACAAATCCTGAATCCTGCGGGATCCCGCATGATATTTTGCGAGATTTATCCCATGGGATTTAGAGTGAAATCCCGCAATACTTCCAATCCCTCAAACATTTTCTATGCAAATGCTCAACTTTTGCCGCTCATAAAACAAATATTTTCACAAGCATCATTTGAAGTTTGAATCACCTTCTGCAAGAACAGCAATAAATACTTTGTGTCTCATATGATGAACGATGAAAATAAATTTTTATTTTCATTCGAGGTTTCGTTTCATGCGTTTAACAATTGAGAAAATGCGTAGAAATTATGAACGTTTTCGAAAACCGGTTACTAAAATCCACCCAAAAATTGGCGCTTTAGAAAAAACTGAGAAAGCGCAGTACAGGTTACAAAACCCGCTGGAGTAGCCAGAATACAATGTTAGAATGCTTGAGTAAACTTAAGGAAAACACTCAAAACCATTAACTTACTAAAAGTGCAAATATTTTTCTCCGAAGAAGAAATCAATGAAAAACCTATCATTATTTATGCTCTCTAACCTGTAGAAAGTGTACGCAGATGTTTTCCTCACCATAAATGTGGGGGGTACCTTGAAAATTATGTTGGATGAATTAACTGACAAATCTGCAATATATTTGACAAACAGGCGACAGAAACTTCGATGAAACAAAGGATGACTCGCAGTACGTTAAGCGACTCGAGTTTTTAAATGTTTCATTAAAGTGAGAGGTAACTCTCACTTTCTTGTACACTGGTATGCAAAACTTAAGCAACAAGTGCGTTTTTCGTCATAACTCTAAAAGAGATCATCCGATTGGCATGAAATTTGAATATGATGTACATTATGCTTTTTGAATGTCTCTTTTAAGTGAAAGATAAAACTAGCGAAGTTATATAAAAACTTTTACTGAGACTATGAATTGGTGAAATCAATCAGCGTTCACTTCCTGATGTAATGAATCAAATGCACAGATACAATGACATTTCCAGTCAGTCACAACAATGACAGTCAGTGACAACAATGACTTTGATTTATACAGTAGTAAATAAATCAAAGTCATCGTATTTGTCCGAAATTTGCAGTTCCTGAGCAAAAGTCAAGCATGACTCCCAAAAGAAAAGAAAAATATTAGAAAACTTATTAGAATGTCATGAGGTTTGCAGATATATTTTGTTAAATGTCCACAATTATTTAAACTCTGTAAAACTAACTGCTGTAAAGCCATAGTCGCATATATATTTATTTAAAATTTCTTGACTCCTGTGCTTACTTAGATTTTCTCTTTCAATAGGATAAGTAGGTATAACTTTAAGAAGTTATTTTTTAGGATGGCAATTAATTTGTCTATTAATTAACTCAGTTATTTCTTTATGTTTTATAAACAAATGTACTGACTTGAAATTGGATAAGTACAACTGTTTTATATTTTTTTATATAGTGGCAGATAGCTGGTAAACTATTTTAATCATTTCTAACTTCATATTTGATTGGAAAATGTATCAAACCACAGTTAGTTAAGCTTACCGGCTTTGGGCTCAATGGTGGGGAAAAGCTTGTTTTTCACATGTTTGTTAAATTTGATAATAAATAAATGATGGGTTTAAAATAATAAAAAAATCACTTTTTATTTTGAAGTTCAAGAACCCTGCTAGGAAATAAAACCGAAATTGTTGCGATTAAAATCCAAAAACTACAATTTACGAGCGTTCTTCGAAAACCTACCCGCTTTGAGCCACCCTCCTCTAAGTAATAAATGACATTAATTACTGCCATTACCCCAAAG
The DNA here is from genome assembly GCF_026930045.1 of Uloborus diversus. Taxonomy (NCBI): domain Eukaryota; kingdom Metazoa; phylum Arthropoda; class Arachnida; order Araneae; family Uloboridae; genus Uloborus; species Uloborus diversus. The sequence goes on along the minus strand of NC_072731.1, from coordinate 60,474,069 downwards.
TAGGGGTAATACCAGTCAAAGCTGATTTTGCAGTATTTTTTACACTGTAAAAAAATTCCGAAACGTTACTGGTTATTTCCGTGGAACGCTTCGTGATTTCAGAGGTTTTCCCCTATTTCCCCGAAAAATCAAGTATCTTCGCAAAAAAGTTTCCTGAATTCCTGAAAGATGCAGGAATGCAGACCTTGCACTGGTGTAAAAAATATTTTTTGCTACCAGTTTAAATATTGACGGAGCGTGTTTATTAAGTGTATCGGCTTTAGATTGTATATGGCCCATCCGGATTGACTAAGCTTCCAATGGTAGCAAATAAGTCACTGGATAGCTACAGCTTTGCGAGGCAGGAATTGCAGGAAAGGAATATGCTTGGTTCTTGCTTGCAATTTTCGCGTAGCTTGGCCGGGGTTGCTCGAATATTTCTGGAGCCTTCTTGGTAAATCAAGAAGGTTCTAATCAATTAAGTTAAACCTATTTAATTTTTCTAAAAGGTTCACGACTGGTTTTAATAGGGGAGATTTCTTAATATTTCAGAAAGGTTACTGACTTTTATCACAAAACGTTCCTGGTTTTTGTAAGACATGGTACTGACTGAAATTGGGCACATCAGCGGCCTATTATTTTCCAGGAACGTTTCTGAACCGTTTTTACAGTGTACAATACTAATAGGTAAGATTAATTAAGGCTCAATTTGAGTTTGCGATAGGTAAAATATACTATATGTAAGCAATTTTACACGATTGTGTGTCAAATTAAAAAAAAAGTAAAGTTTTATTTTCATTTTCCTTTAGGTGACTGCCATTACCCCAGTCTCCCCTGTCGAACATTAGCTTTATTGTAAAAGCTTGTTAATTTGGTTTCCGATGAAATAAAAAGCACAAAAAAAGTCCATTTCCAGCATTTTTCTTTTGTTAGTATGGAATCCAAAACGTGTTTCTTCAAATATCTCGAAAACACATTCCTGAAATTACTGCCGTTTACCTGCTCATGGCAGTATATCCCTTAGCATCTGACCACGTCAATAGGAATTGCACGGAAACAAAGTGTTCGAAATATTTCCCTTTTTTCCCCTTTGAATATAAAACATCTATTATGCGTGATGCTTGTAAAATACTGCAAGTACCTAAATTTCGAAGAGCTTTGTTTTTGTGCGTATTCTCAACTTAAATTGAAGGACAGTCTGACCATGACTTACTGATTTTATACTAGCTTCAAATTGAATATCAAAAATTTTGTTGCAAACATGTTCTGACTATTAAAGTTCAAGATGAAATTGTTATACATGCAACATGAAAGACAATTTTGATAATTATCAAATGCCTTCAAGCCCGAAATTCCTTAATTAAACGATCTCTGAATTTGTATTCAAGAAGAAATTACTAATTACTATTCAAATTACCCCATAATTTCTCCAGAGAAGTTTTAGCCATTTTTGCAAATACTAAGTAAAATGCGTGGGGACTCTCTTCGGCGTAAAACTATGGATCTAGTCATGTTAATATATTTGACTATGCATTAATATGCATCAGGCGACATTTAAGTAATCAGTTTGACAACATTGCAATTAATCTCCTTAGTTCAAGTTCTAATATTTATCACACTTGTTTAAGATTTCGTCCAAAGGAGGTGATTTTGTATTGAAGTTTAACTTTGCTCATTTTCTAGAAAAATAGCTTGAACCATTAAACTCTGCTCTTGAAAACTATTTGAGGCAGTGAGAAGCAAAGGGATGTAAGGGACATTTTAAAGTTTTGAGTAAAACATGTTTGAATATAAGATCCTAGGTAGGCTTTTATTGAACTTTTTTTTCTAAATCATGCTGTGTGGCAGCACCTACCAAAGCTACTAGTACTATCTCTTGTCCCGAGACAGAGGAGAGGTTCTCCTACCTTTTGTGTACTGGTTATCGCCAATTTTTAATTTTGCCATTTATATCCCTTTTCTTGTCACTACCTCACTTATTAATTTTGCATTTTCCGCTGCTTTATTTAGTACAAGATGAATGAATCATACTCGATAAGTCCCGAGACAGAGGAGAGGTTCTCCTACCTTTTGTGTACTGGTTATCGCCAATTTTTAATTTTGCCATTTATATCCCTTTTCTTGTCACTACCTCACTTATTAATTTTGCATTTTCCGCTGCTTTATTTAGTACAAGATGAATGAATCATACTCGATAAGTCCCGAGACAGAGGAGAGGTTCTCCTACCTTTTGTGTACTGGTTATCGCCAATTTTTAATTTTGCCATTTATATCCCTTTTCTTGTCACTACCTCACTTATTAATTTTGCATTTTCCGCTGCTTTATTTAGTACAAGATGAATGAATCATACTCGATAAGTCCACAAAAGTTGTTGTTAAATCGACATTCTGGGAAACTGAATGCACGAATGTGAGCAAATTTAGGCATATATCTACAAAATATGGTTTATAAAGGTACAAAGACCAAATCGAAAAAAAATCGGGAAACCTTTTTCATTTAAAAAATGCACATAATTAATTTCAACAGAAAACCCCACAAACTATCTCAAAAAAGCGTTCCAAGGTATAATTTTTCGAATGAATTAGGTTTCTCGATTTTTTTTCCCGTTTGGTTGTCGAAAAAAATGCAATAATAAAAAAAATGATAACAATTCTGTTTAAGCAGTGAGTAAACACATGAATAAAATTATTATAATCAATATCAGCTTGAAGTTAAGTGAATAGAACATCAACATTTATTTTTATCTGTTAAAGGTCGTGAAAGCAAAAAATTATTTTGCTTTAAGTAGTTCTCGAAACATGTCACGAAATTTACAACTAATTAAAAAAAGTAATTCCGTTATTACTTCTACTACATTCTCATTTCGTCAATTATTTACAAGAATAGAAACATTCCAACTCGTAAAAAATAAAACATCACACAGCGCAATATTAATAGCAGACGAATTCGGCAAGTTGGTGATGAAAAATAAAATAAATTTTTCCATCAAAATACTGCGCTAACTTCCTGTGGACGAAAGCCGTACATCGTCCACTATATTGGCCCCTTATTACAACCAATTTCCAGTAGTTTTTTTCTCTTTTTTTGCTTTAATAGCTGCCTCTAAAAAAATGAGAAACTTAGCATCATTTACATTGATCTGCTGCGATTGTCGGGAGCGGTGCACATACAGCGCCCTCTGGAAAAAGTGAACAAACGTTGCCACTTTTACACTAGCAATCCCGTAGGACATTTCTCTCCTTCTTCCTACTCCATGGTTCAAATGTAGAAGCAATTTCCAACTGTCATACCTTGAAGGGCAATTTCTAGTTATAAATAACATTACTGAATTTTAAGTATTGGCAACAATGAAATATAATGCCATCTCGCGTGAGTTTCGTTGTTGGTGACGTCAGATCAGTAAATTCGCTTGTATATATATATATATATATATATATATATATATATATATATATATATGAGAATTGATAACGTTGCTAAAAACATGTATCTGTTAAATTCACTCAAACATGATATTTAAGATTTTATCAGCCTAAAATACATTAATCTGCAGTATTCTGGTAGATTAAATGAGAATGCGGTTGAAATTTTGCGGGTGATATATAACGCGCTAGTCTATGCTACGCGCGCGTATCAATATTATCATTTTTAACTTATCAACAGGGCTGCTCGAAGATGGGGGGGGGGGGCGAACGGCCAGGGGGTGCCAATATATGCGAGAGCGCCGTAAGCTGAGCTTTTGCTACTTTACAATTTATTTATTTTCATTTATATCAGCTATTTTTCTTATTGTTTTTAAATTGCTAATACATTAGATTTGATTCGCGTCTTTTTGATGTAGTAATGTAATAATGAAAATCTGTTATTATAAACAATTAAGATATGGTTAACAATGGGGTGGTTTCCTTCAGTCAAAAATATTACTTTTAGTCGTTGAAATTGATAGAATGAGCAAAAAATATAAACATAAAATAAATTAAAAAAAAAAAAAAACATGGACCCAGAAAATACTTTCATTTTCCCAACAGTTATTTTTATATTAATCTTTTAAAGTGTCCGATTTTTCAAACAAAGCGTGGTCTTGATGACGTCACAAATGATGCTCTTCGGCGCATCTTTCTATCGCGTTTCCACGTTATGATAATCAACAACGAATTAAAATTGTTCTACGCTTGCTATCAACCATATCGTTGCCAATACACGTGAGTAAAGATGCGAAATAAATATTTTCACAGTGAATAGCAACACGGAATGGCACTTCATCATTTGTGATGTCTTAGGCAGAAGCCGTAAACAATGAAAACGCTCAGATTTAAGTTTTTTTTTTAAATATTAAACTTTAGCAAATTATTTAAAAAATGGTCAGATCCTATGTTTTTAAGCATGTTCTTTCAGAAAAAAAAATGCTTTTAAAATTTCGGAAACGACCTCATTAGCCAATTTCTCTCACTACACTATGCTATTTCTAATTTCCCATAACCTCCATATTTTCTTAATTTCTTGGGGGAAACTTATTAGGTTATTAAGGTAATAGGCATTTTACAATTCTTAAATAGCACGCAAATCTTCTCAGCAATATGCTGTTTGTATAGTTTTGAGCACCCTTTTATCAAGTTACTACCTAATAGTTTTTTTTTCCTACTGTGGCTGCATGAGGCTAATTAGCCTTTTGCAGACCTTGTGCGATCCCCTGATGTGGAATCCAGTCTTTCATGTGCAACCATTCAGGCGCGGATGTCAATGGCACAGATAACCTTGATGCCCGGTTTCCACCAGCCAGAGACACAGAGTTTATTAATGACATGATTTTTCCTATCAAAACATTTTAACTTTGATATTTTTAATCCGCAATTAAAAGCAATCGCCTTCAAATCTAAATCTTTAGAAAATATTAAGTGTTTTTTATGTCATATATTTTTTCTTTTTTCTAATCATACCTATAGCATACAGTTATGAAATGTGTTCATTAGAATCGATTCATTTAAAGTGCCAAATTTATCTGAGAGATTCAGAGAAATAGGTATTCATATTAAATGAAAAGGTGAGACAATTCCTCTTGTCAGATTCTCCGCCGAAACAGCGAATCTGTGGCTCAATTGTGCAAATTTCGTAAGTGGGTTAAAAGGATCGTGAAGTGATCTGATTCGGAAAGGATAACTAAGTCTTGTGGGACATTGAGAGAAATGTTTAATTACGTAGCTTAAGGAGCGATACAACTTAGTTTGACGGAAATAGATATTTAATATTTCAAGTTACTTGAAATGAAATGAGTGTCATTAGAAAAATGTCCTTCGTAATATTTTGAGTTATAAGAAAAGAGAAAAAAATCAAAAGTATTATACTGTCTCCAAAAATTCATCGCTTCTTTTTAAATAGAAAAATTATCTTCTTTTTGGTACATCAGAGTTACAACGTAGTGTAGATGATAGAAAACTTAGAAATATACAAGAAATAACTAAAATAAAATATTAAAAAAACCCCTGATTGAGTCGCAAAAGTAGAATCAAGAGAAAAATATGAAAATCCCTTTAAAAGCCTTATATTATTAAAAACCAATTACAAGTATTTTATTTGGAAACAAATATAAACTGGCAATAGATAATCATTGCGTTTTCTTTCCTTGTCGGCCAACAATGAATTCGGTTACCAATCGCGTGAATAAAGACTTAGCCGTATTTAAAATATGCTTTGAAAAAACGTTATAATTCGAATTCTATGTAACATGGAAGTTCCAAACATATTCTATCAGACGTAGAAAAAATTACTCTTTATTTTGTTGCTAATTTTTTAAGATTTTGAATATGTTTTAATTGCGAAAATTGCGAAAAACATTTTAGAGTTTTAAGTTAAAATCTTCGTTAATGTCATCCGAAGACGCAACCTGGTTAAGAACACTCTCGACCAACATTTGGAACAAAAAAGTTTTTTTTTTTTTTTAAATCGGTCCATCCGTTTGGGCTAGGAAATCTCAAATTTTTAGATATTGCGACCCCATTTTTAGCCTACTTTCTAGGACTCGACCGATGCATCGGCCTGGCCGATGCATCGGTGCCGATGGTTCAATAATTTAGCCATCGGCATTGGCATCGGCGGCCGATGCTAACTTGGAGGAAACATCGGCCCATCGGCCATAAAAAGCATCGAAAAGCCGATGGAATTGGCCGATGTTTTCTAAAAAAAGGACCTTTGCTGTTTTATTTTTTAATACAAAGTAAAGGGAGTAATTGCTTTCATATAAAATTCTTTACCTGAATTTCAGTATGAATTTCTATTTTAGTCACCCCTGAAAGAATTTTTAATACTGCATTCAGGTACATACAAGTTAATTATTGCGTTGTTTTTTGCGGCTGGATGTGCGCATGTATCTCTCATAAGTCATAACTCAAAAATGGTAAGCTGTAGAAAGTTAAAATTTCGTATGTGGATTCTGCGTACGTTCCAGTTGTGCACTTAACTTTTTGTTTTCAATCTGGTGTTCAAAAAGGCGTACTCATTTTTTGTGGTTATCAATTACTTATTTCAATGCAAAACTAACATAGCGTCTTAGACTGATCATTTGGGGATATATTGCCGAATTCAAGACCAACTTGAAAACAAATATGAGATGGCGAAACCGGTTTTTGTGACATTTTGTTAGATTCCAGTTGAACCGACGATAATTTTTAATTTTTCGATATTTGTAATATGAATCACAGCATCATACATTTTGGGGCCCTCTTTCACGAAACTTGTAAAACATTTATCATAAGGTAGAACCTTGATAATTCAGCAAGGAGCGAGACGTTTTTTGAGTTTAACGTATGCTAAAATTCATAAAAAAATAAGATTTTTTTTTTGCCCAAAAAATTTCCTGGGCCGAGACACAGGCCGCCAGAGATGGCGGTCCTGTCATGAGTTCTCACTTGGGATTTTCGTAAAAGGTTTTAAAGTACATTATCTCAGGAAAGACAGAACATATTTCGTTGCGGTTCGTTTTATTTAAAAAAATTTTTTTTTCTTGTTTAAGAAAATATACCAAATTTTGAAAGTGTTTTCTGGCCACTTGTTGGGATTTTTTTTTTAATTTTCAGGTCTGCCATTACGTAAGGAAATCCTTAAAAACCCCCATATCTTCAAATGCCTCTAAAATATCTTAAATAAAAAGTGGAAGCTCTCCTTTTCAGGGAACGTAGTGCTCAGTAATACTAATAAAGTGTAAAAAAAAATTAAATTGGCATTTTCAAGGAAAGTTTTAAAAAATACTACTTAATATAACTTTTTTTTCAAAAGAATGTAGAAAAAAACTAAAGATCATATTTCAAAAAAGGTTGCATATTTTTTTTAACAAGAAAAAATATCCTTTGAAGTAAAACAAACCGCAACAAATATGTTTTACCGTTCATGAGATAATGTACTTTAAAGATTTTGACCATAATCCCAAGTGAGAAATCATGACAGGAGCGCCATCTTTGGCGGCCTGCATCTCGGCCCCGAAATTTTTTTGAGCAAAAAAAAGAAAAGAAAACATACTTCTTAATTTTTTATGAATTTTAATGTTAAATTCAAAAAAAAAAAATCTGAGACCATCAAGTTACGTACCTTGTTGAATTGAAATGGATTCAACCATAAGCATTTTTGTAATTTCTACGAGGCCTTATGGTCAGGGGGTTTCTCGCGCTATTGCAACATTTGAGATATTTTAAATCCACTACTTCATGTCAAAACAAACTGGGGTGCATGTTTTAAAAGGGTTTTTCGGTTCGCTCTAAGGCAGCAAGGGCATATAGGGAGCAAGGGGGGCTCAAGTCCTCCCCCCCCTTTGAAATGAGAACTTCCTTGCTTTTAGTGCTTTTTTCTTTGCAAAAATTAAAACTTCTTTTCCAACCATTAATGAATAAGTTATTAAAAATGTCAAATTTTAATATCTCTAATCTATACTGAAATCGGTTTCCATGGGGAAAATGTTCTTCTAAACCATAGGGAAAATTTGAGCCCCCCCCCCCTCAAAATTTTGCATATGGACGCCCTTGTAAAGGCAGGGGTTCTCAAACTGAGGCGGAGGAGGTGCACAGTGCACACCTCCCTAGTGGGCGAAGAAGAGTGCCCTGGGAGGCGTGCATGTTTAGAAAAAATAAAATGAAAAAGTAAAACTAACAATAATTTGCTCAATGCTGTGGTCACGTGTGAATATTTTCGACATTATTCCCTTTTTCAAGTTGTTGGTGTGGTTTTCATCCACACATGAGCGAATCTGAATTTTCAGCATTAGAGAGAGCACCACATACAAAGTCAAAGCATCGAAGAAGATATTGAAAGTATTCTGATGCACTCTGTGTTAATTACAACCTAACATTCAGAAATTTATCAATCACAAACAATGGCAGCCCTCCCACCAACGTAGCTAGTCTCTCATGCAAATCTCACTTAGATCATAGATTTCCTCAAATTAATGTATATTAGTTCTTTGCTTCTTTGATTTCATGAGTTCTAATAATAACACGCTCAAAATAAAGTTATTATGTGTAGTAGTAATATATATAAATTTTGCTTACGAACTTGTTTTACTTTCGCTTTAAAGCCTGCTTTAGTTTCAAATCCTGGTTTTCCGATTGCACTATAATTGTATTGACCAAATATAGTTTAGGTGATTGATGGGGGGGGGGGTCGAGGATACGTGATAGGGTTGGTACTCACTTTCAAAATAAAATGAAAGAGTTTTGGAGGAGTTCTGAAGGAGTAAAATGAGGTTTTGAAGGAGTACTAATGGGCTGTCATTAAATGATGTCGCACTTTTTTCAACATATTTGACTCCCTTCCCCCTTGTCAACTCCTTCTCATGTCTCATGTCATGTTTTTTATAAACATATTGTTACAATAACAGTGTGGTGTCACTTTTTGTCTACCTTTCTCTTCCCTCCGTCACAATTTCATGAGCCCGTCTCCTCCTCAAGGCATGACATCACTTGTGGATGACCATTTTTGCTATAGCATAACTTCTATTTACTAAACAATTGTTTTTTTAACATAATCACTTAATGTAGTACATCAACATATGTAGTTTTAAATATTTAGATCGTAATTACACAACCTGACTTTTTCTGCTGAGAGTGTGGTGGAAGAAAAAAAATAATCATAAAACTTGAAAAAAATAGCCAAGCACCATTTAAGCATGTTTTACTTCACTTAAGAAATGTTTTAGTCTTTTAATAAAATTTTCACGTTCAACTGTTATGACTTAGCAATGCTCAATTTGCAAATCACATCTTTATGAGAAAAATAAATGCACGAAATTACTACATTAAAATCGCCCTTGTGACAATGTTAGTTATGGATCAAAATATTATAAGTTACTGTCATAGAGGAGGATTATGAAGTCTTGAACTAAAAAAGAAAAAGTTTTGAAGGAGTTAAAACCAAAATGAAGGAGTTTGAAGGACCCTTCAAAAACATTTCCTAAATGAAGGGGTACTAGAGGAGTTTTTAAAGAGCGTGCGAACCCTGCGTGAACCAGTGGCGTAGCTAGGGTGGGGCGGAGGGGGTGGTTCGCCCCGGGTGGCATTTTTTTAAGGGCGGTAAATTTACCCTCAATATTTCGGAAAAAGAAATTTATTTTCCCGAAAAGGATAGTATTTTTTAATCTATTTTTGCAAGCGAAAAGAAAATCTCTTAGAAATGTAAGTCTCTCGTATCACTACCTGAATAAAATTATATACTTAGATACCAAACAAGAGGTTTTCTTGATAGCATATCAGTACTATTCCTTGTTTCTCAATGAGAGGATGGCAGAGGAAAATCATGGAACCAATGTTTTTTCTACTGTTGAGGTTAACTCGAGGAGAAAGAAAACAATGAAGTTTTCCTAAATTTCGGTTTTAAGAAAAAGTTAACACTTAATTATAAGAAAGTTTCTTGAAAACCTCCTAATAAAACAAAAACTTCCTTTTTTAACATCAGGAAAATGGTGGCAAGATTTAGAAAGGGAGGGGGAAGGATCCTTCAAATCAAAGACAATCTTAGCAATTCATTTTTGTTTTATTTCTGCCATCGGCCATCGACATCGGCCATCGGCCATTTGGAGAAAAACAATCGGCAATCGGCCATCGGCCATCTTTGAACAATCGGCCAACAATCGGCATCGGCCCATCGGCCGAAAAATGCCATCGGTCGAGCCCTACTACTTTCCCAGTAAAAGTCAGAACAAGACGAAAAAAGCATGAAAGAAGGCTTAATGCATCTTAAAAATATTGCGAAAAACAAAAAAAAGTCAAAATAAATAAAATAATTAAATAAATATCGAAAAATTAAAAATTGGAAAGTAGGGTATTGAGATGGAAAAAAATGTCTGTCGGTCCGTTGGTCTGTCTGTCCCGACCCCCCACCCCCTAATAACTTTAGAATGAATATTCTGATTCAAACAAACTTTTTTTTGTTCGAAAGATCTCGGCGAGGACACCTCATTCCCATATTTCACTTTTTGAGTTGAACTATTTTTGTTCAATTTTAAACAGTTCAAAAAAACTTAAAACTAGCACCTACGGGGAAATTCAAGGCAATTCCAACTGTGAGGCGAATTTGCTTCAAACAAACTTTGTAGGAAAAAGCTTTCGATGAAAAACTTGTATATAAAATATCTTTTCGATTTGAACATTTTTCCGTTCAATTTTGAACAGTTCAAATCCCTTAACATTAGCGCCTGCGGGGAAACTGAAAGTCAATGTAGATTCCGTACTTGAAGGCGAATTTATTTCAAACTAATTTTGTTGGAAATAGCTCTTGACGCCAAACTCCAGATTCCGACTCCGAGAATTTAGGGGCACCTGACTCCGAATCCGACTCCTGTGCCCAATAATTAATCGAACTCCGACTCCCCGACTTCGACTCTGACTTCGTAGCTTTGGCAAAAATTTATACACGGAGGACAAATGACTGACTCCGATTCTTGGATATTCGTCTCCGACTTCATTATCCCAAAATGAGATCGACTCCGACTCCACAGCTATGATTTTAACTGTGAAATAATTATTGTTGATATGACTTGTTTTTATTTTCACACTAAAGTTTTAATTTAGGTATTTAGTTTCCGGCGGATAAACTTTAAAACATTTATGTTTCTACATAAAGATACGCGCAGACGTTTTTTTTTTTTTTTTTTTTTTTTGACAATGAAAAGTACTTTTTTAAGTTGACATTTTATTGTTTTTATTTATTTTGGTAAGTGCACTAATTCATTTAAAAGAATCATTTTTGGCAACAGGGGAAAAAGAAAAGATTTTTTTTAATATGATGTATTTATTTTAATGAGCTTAATAATTTTAATTATTATTTTTTTCGTTTTTAAAGCTGTTAAATAATCTTTTTTAAATGGAAAAAAGTGTATTTAGCTGCTTTGTTTAAAAGGTGTTGCTATTTTTTTTACGCATTTAATTTTTTTAGATGAGTGAAGAATATTTTATTCCTAGAAATTAGCTTAAAATAATAAAAAATTATGTTTGAAACAATTTCCGATTTTAGCTATTTTCGAGAATATTGATTAGGTACTAGAAAGTAGTATGGGTATACGGGAAAGTAGGCTCGTATAGTTTTAGACGGAACTTCTTGTTAGACTAAGTATTTTGGCGACCACCAATGTTTTAACCCTTAAACAATAACCAAAAACTACACAGATTGTTAAGTTTTATCCTAAGAAGAAACACAAGTAACTCGTAAAATAAACTTGAATTTTTGTTTCGTGAATTATTTTATAGTTCACCTTAAATACCTTAATAAACCTTACTGATATTCTCTTGCAGTAGTTTTTTGACAGTCATTCAACTTGCGCTCCTTCATGTTCTATCATTGCACACGGTACGAAAATGAAAAAAAAAAAAAAAAAATCTTTAAAACTTTTCTTCTAAATTTCGCGCTCCCCCTGAACATATACTGCGACACCCCTGGGGGTCGCGACCCATCGTTTGAGAACCCCACCCCTTCCTTTGTGTGTCGGGGGTTAAAAAGGGGGGGGAGGAAACGCAAATTGTATATTATATATTGTTGCAAAATAAATTCATAATAACTCATTTCGCATTTCACTACTCTAACAACCCTTTTTTATGAATATTTTAACGATAATTTCATTAAAAAATTTGTATATTTCGTATTTTGTATTTTCATGATATATTTATTCAATTCAGAAACTTCGGATGATAGAAAAATAGCAATTGAATATGGGGCAGTGTGAAATAGCGGGGCAAAGTTAAATACTGTCCAACCACGGATTGCATGGAATTTTCAAACGTCCAGATTAGACAAATCTATGTGAATAAGGGGGGAAAAGTAAAAATTTGATGCGCGTATTCCGCTCATTTGAATGAGATTCTGCTTCTGCAAAAGCTGACATCGGTAAAAAATAAGATTCGTCCATTTCCGGCTGTAAAACGGATGTTTGTCTTTCCATACAATCCGTGGTCAGACAGTAGTAAAATAATTTACACTGGTTGCGTGTCACCTGTCCGGCAATATCTTATTAAACAATATAATCCTATCCGTAACTAGTATGTTATTACACATGTTGTTAATTCCAGTTAAAAAAAAAAGAACCTCTGCATATCAGGATACATTATAAGAAAAGACATTCTTAAAATTTGATACTGATATTGTATTACTGTGTGATACATGAAAAATATATTTTTTTAAAGAGAAATAGTTAGAACCATGGTTAGAACCATTCCAAACAATAAGACTAGCTGATGTTTAGCACAATCCTTATCTCTTGAATATTAAGCATGTTTTGATTTGAATTATATTGTGCAGTTTGGGAAGTGTGTACAACCGAGGGGAGGTATAAAGTGTAGTATATGAATTTTGGGAATATTTGAAAAAAAAAAAAAAACGCGTTGTGGATTCTACACTAACAAGGAAATGTTGAATTTTGATTTTTTTTATGTATTATTTTCAGCGTAAACAAAATAAGGAAACATGCGAAACAAAACTAAATTACAATAAATGACGAAAAAAAATAAATAATAAAAAAAAAACATTTGCATTTGCTGTATTTTACCTTTACTCGGCAGTATACTGGGTGAAGTGGAATAGTTTATTTAATTTCCTTGTAAATTGATTCACATAGTCATTTTTCATTCATCTATATAAAGTTGCATGTCCTGACAGATAATCAACGCTCAGCCAAAACTACTAAGGCTAGAAAGCTAAAATCTGGAATATTGGAACTCTACCGCTTTTTAAAAGTATTGCGATTCATTATCATTTTTGTACTTTTTTGTGTAAAATTTAGTGTGAATAAAAATCTGGAAAGGTAAACTGAAATGTATTCTAAATTATAACTTTTAGAGCAATTATCTGACTGCAGTTCTCGATTTCAAAAATGTAAATGTGTCAGTAACGAATTCAATCTATCATTAATATTTTTTGTCTTACTTATAAACTTTTAAATGAATTATTTCTGCTGCATAATTAAAACTGGAAATTCATTGAATACTAGCCACCGAGTAGATTACCCGCTAGAGTGGGTAGATTAGCTACCTAAGGCGGCTCGTGCGAGACGCCTGCGGTTGGTTGGCATACACCGCCTTCAGCAGTGTGTTTTGGTTTTACAAAGTTTCATAAACTCGCTTTTTATAAGACACTATACGTGCACTTGTTTCTGTTTATTTCTATTGATTCTAATTCTTACTGATATTATTTTCATATCAATAACGAAAGTACTTTAATTTTAAATAATCAATTTAAGCGGGACAAAATTCTTACTCTTTTTTTTCGTCTTGAGTTGAATTGTTTTCTAACGCGGTCTTGAAGGCATTACTAAAAATTGTAATTTTTAATTTTAATTTCAACTATTACATTTCTTCGGAATCTAATGAGATACATTATCACATTTTGATTCAATAGGAAAATTATTTCGGAACTATTTAGAACTAGCTCCTTTGTATTAGATCTAAATGTCTGAGATAATCCCTCTTATCAGATATTCCCGAAAGGGCGAGTCTGCGGATTAGTCGCACTTCCATAAAAGTAGGTTGAACTGGTTGGTAAGTACTGATTGTGAAAGCACAACTAAACCTGAAAGGGACATGGAGCTAAATGTCTAATTACGTGGCTTAAGGATCAATACCATTTGGATGATAGAATGGGTTTGGGTATGTAACATTTCAAATAACTTTTTGTAAAATAATTGTTTCAGAAAGGTAGTACTTGAACTATTCTAAGTTACTTATTTGGACAAATGGATTGTTTAATCGTATTAATGCACGAAATTAAGAAAAAAAAATGGAGTAGATATTTCGAACTAATTTTTAAAAAAGCTACATGTTTTGTATATTTTTTAAAGTTATCCTCCTATATATAACAGCTAATTATCGAGTAACGCTCCTGATGTCATCAACAATGAAACTCGTGCCACGGTATGACAATTTGATGATATGTTTTGGTAATGTTTAAAATTAAGGGGAAGACATTATTATAACAAGGCTGAACTGGATCCGGTAACTTAACTGTTTTACTGGTAAGACATTTGAGGGGAATTTTAAGGGGAAGGAAGAAAGGATAAAGTGGTCAACAATGAACGCTACCTACTGGAGTTTAGGGTTAATACACTGGAGTTAGGGTTAACTGTCCAACTATTAAAATATCACCAAACAGGCAATTGTTTCGTTCAAATGCAGAAGCAATTTTCACCCATCGTACCTTTACGGGCGATTTCTAATTGTTAATAAACCATGTCAAGTCAATGAACATTTACTTACAGCTTTCATTTGTTTAACGGTTCAAAATAAGTAATATTTTTGTCTGAAAGAAACGAAACCTGTTTTCCCATATTTACAAAAATCAAAATTATAAAATCTGAACTTTATCCACTTCTAACGACCTTGTTTGGAAGAGAGTTTATAAGGTTTTTTTTTTTTCAAACACTTTTGGTTGATTTTGTTACATGAAAATTAGATCTTTTAGAATAGGATGTACGTCCTCTTACTCCAAATTTTGTATCATTCAACGAAGTACAAAATAAATTAAAGCATATTAAACTAAAACTATGAACATTTTTATTCGTTCTTTGTTTTAAAAACTTTTCCGCTTGCTCAATATCACTTAAAATGTAATGGTTTAGCGACACAAACATACTCTACACTCCGTGTTGTAGATTAATCATGAAAATAATAGTTTAATAATTGAATACACAAGTAATTTACTTAAGATTTGTAGTTAACTTGTCATGTTTGATACATTTTTTTTTACTTCCAGAGAATTATGCACAAGATTTCAGAGGGGAAATACCTATGTTTTACTTCCTTTTGTGTTATATAATAAATCAAGTTTGATATTTTTTTGCTGTCACATTGATGAAAAATTTGTCATTTTTCGTAATGCACATCGAAAGCGTCAATTCGAACTTTCAAAGTGAAAATAAAATGTTAATATATTTCTAGCCGCATTTCAATGTGAGAACATCTTTATGTTCCACTCTTATTATTATTTCCATTTCGCTGCAACTAAAATCATTCAAAAACGAAAAACAGAAAATGTACGTTTCTTCGGTGGCCATAACTGTGTCAGAAAACCTTTGTTGCAAGTGGCCGTGTGTCAAAAATTTCTTACTTTCATTCCATAGGTTACAAATATAGTGTTTGGTTGAAAATAATTGTATCCGTAATATTTTAGTGTAGAAGAAATTACAGAGCGTTGAATTTGAGAAACTATTAAAAGTTACACTGTAAAGGCTTTTCATGCTTTTTATATTTGCAAGAAGCAAGTGTTTTCTATGAATGATTATCTAATCAGTTTTCATTTAGTTTAATTTAATGAACAAATATCATGTTTACTGAGAATAAGAAAATGAGAACGCTGAAAGATTTTTTTTCTTCTGAAAAACGGGTTTCTCCTCAGTTTCTATGTATAAAGCAACGTGACATAGATTCTATTAGACATTCCACGATGCAAGTTTCTTGTATTAATTAAGAACTCTTAATACAATACGACATATACCCATTATTTAAAAATTTGTGACTAAATTTCTATATAAGCTAGTCGCAACGACAATAGACTTCTTTGTTCAGATGGTCTGTGAGAAGATTTTTTCCTACAAAAAAGGCTTATTTAATAATTGCTGAGATAATTATTTTGCTTCAAAGAATGGTATAGTGTAATATTTTGATAGAAATATCTAAAGTTGAAAAAAAATCGATCAGAGCTTAAATTAATCTTAATTTTGATTTCTTACTTTGACTTTTGAATATGGGCACTTAAATAGAGTATAACAAGCCATTTTACTTTGAAAAATCTGATTTTTCTGTTTAGTCACTTTGTTTCACTTGGTTGCTGTTGTTAAAGTTCACAATGGAACTGTGTATTGGCTCCTCGTTACTTACAGACCTACTGTATTCCCCGGGGGCTGGCATCTATTCTTTCACGATGCACCATTATTTGGCGGATTGCCATTACCATTAGCTCAACAGATAGAAGCACATAGGTTCCCACGACGCGAAATTGCACTAAGAATTATTTTTAGTCGAGAGAGTCGAAGCCAAAGGATACTCAAAGGATAGCTAACGTTCAGCATAATTACACGACATGTACGCTGATAATTGTTTGCACCTTGAAAATCCATCGAATGAAGCAATGTATAAACCCGCAACTTTTTGAGAATAAGATGTCAATGACTGATCACTATTCCACAATGGCTCCCGGCACAGATAGTCATTAAAAAATGTATTTTTTTCCAACATTATTATACGAAAAGGAAACATGTGGACCTGCAGTTGCACAGTAACCGGTCTGTTTAAAAAAAAAAAAAAAGTTATTTCGTCAGCATGAAGCTATTTTGTTCTGTTTTCATTGACATATTCAAGAAGCTTTCTATATGTATGATGCGTGCAAAATTATAAATCTTGCAAAGACTGTACTGTTTAAAAGCAAAAAGTAATAAAAAGAATTGACAAAGCCAAATCGATTTCGATGTCAACTAAACCATTTGAAGTCTTAAAGGGTGTGTTGAATTAATTTAAAAAAAAAATAACATTTTTAAAAGATAAACACTTTTTAAAACTTAGTTTGCACTGAACTAAGCAAAATCTCTAAGACAACATTTTTTTCAGGCTGCAATCTAGAGCAAGAATGAGCTAGAAAAAAGAAAATATCGAGTTCAGTACGTCAAGCATAATGTGTTAATCGACATCATAAGTATCATAGTTACTTAGTTGAAACAAAGATCAAGTAGAATCTTTGTCACATACAGGCTAAATACTAGAAATAAAAAGATAACACATACTTGGCATTTCTTATTTGCTCTTATTAATCATAGTCGGAGAAAATAAAACATTGAAAAAAAAAAAAAATCTTGACTCTCTCTGTAATGTACTATCTTTCAATGCCGCATGTTTAATATATTTTCAACAAAAGATCTTTGGTAGTTTTCAAATGTTTGTTTTCAAATCCAGAAAATAGCCGATATCATTAATCATTCAGTATACTTATTTTCTTATTGTATTTGCATTAAATTATGAAACGTAATGCTTTTTCTGTGTGTTTTCGAATAAAGTTTGAGTTATTTTAAGTAAATTTTAGAATAATATGAAAAAATAAGTGGAATAAAATAATTACTGAAAAAATGAATTTTACTTCCCTTGAAATCTAAAAGAAGTAAATTCTTTTATTGTTGAAAAACAATTATGTTTTTGTAGATCACTTCGATCAAAGTCAAAAATCGAGGAAGTAGTTTTTGCGGTTCCATTATATTGCACGCTGGATGGTTCAAAATAAAACCTTAATATGCAAATGGATTCACGTTTGTTGGTTAAGATTTGTATGTACTGCAAACTTTTCATAAACGAAACTTTTTTTCGAAAAAGATACGATTGTTAAAATTATATTTTAAAATTTGTCTATCTGAGCTTGAAATCAGATTTTTGCAAAAATGAAAGCTTTATCATCCAGCGGTCTTGATAATCGGATACTTAGTAAACCAATTGGAGTAAATGTTGAATTTCGCTTGTGTACGTAGTAAAAATAAATGCTACGGAGTAAGTTATAGTCAGTGATGTTCCCATCAATTTTTCTGAGGGTATACTCCCAGTAATCCATTACGCTTCATATGCGTATGCGATCATGTACATAATATCTCATCAAAAACAACCCTGTAGTAAAAATTTCCCCGCCAAGAAAACCTTTAACCTTTTCCGTACAAAAAATAAGGTCTTCACATCCTAAACCCAAAAAACCTCAGCCTTAAGAAGTTATTATATCTAGTTCGCCCGCCAAATATCATTGCCAGCCTAGCTTTTCAAAGTGAAATGGTTGCTTGGTGAGCAAAAAGCTTCCCGCCAAGCAAGATAAACAATTTAAAGGATCTATCCATATTTTTGAGGAGTTGGAGGTGGGTGGAGGTTCTAATGGAAGAAGGTGTGATGAAAGAGGAGAAGAGGGAGGATGATAGTTTGGCAGATACTTGGCGGGCAAACTAGATATCATAACTTTTTAAGGCTGAGGTTTTTTGGGTTTAGGATGTGAAGGTCTTACTTTTTGTGCGGAAAAGGTTAAAGGTTTTTTTTGGCAGGGAAATTTTTACAAGAGAGTTGTTCTTGATCAGATATCACATCTTTTGACATTGATATTATTACTTTGTCTGTATTTTAAGAATGGAGAACTTCAAGTCAGAAAATTTTCAATTGAAACAACTCTGTTTTGTATTTTTAAGGAACAATAATGGCAAGCCTAATTTTACGTCAAGTTATTTTCTGACCATTAAGATTCTATGTTCGTTCTGCGAGAATTGGGCCGTCTAAATTTTATTGCAATCCTTGTATCCTCTCTGTTGCAAAGAAAACTTCTTGGATAATAAAATACTATATTTTAAATTACATTGTTTTCGAGTATTTTACAACTTTGCAATAAATTCTATTACATTTTTCTTATTTTACAGATTATTCAACATTTTCAGGAAGTTTTTTAAAAATGTTTTACAGCTTGCGGGCTGTTTTAATCTAGCTTTTCACTTTTTATTAAATGATTTTTTTTAAATCGTGGATTATTTTGCGTTTTATGGGATAATTTTAATTGTTTGGTGATTTATCTTTCTTTTAAGGGAAGTCTTTGTCTTGTTTAATACCTAGTTTTGTTTGAAAGACATTAAAAAGACGAAATAACGCATGTTATCACCAAGCGAAAAAAAAAAAAAAAACTAAGCCATCAAATATTTTAAATTTGAATGTGTCAGAAGATTTATACAACTGTATCGACGTCGAATCGCGGATATCCCAAATTCGCCACAACGACTGCGCATGATGCGCGCGGACTTAGCTCATTAAAAGTCTTGCTTAAATTAATTGCCAAAATTTTGTCTGTTAACAAATTACTGCAAAACACGGATATCCACCTACGTATTTCATATATTTTCAATTCATAATGTGTTATGTTTGTGAAAAATACTTAAATTTAGAAAAAAAGCAATAAAAAAAATGCTATTTTTCGCTTTCAATTATAAAGTTAGATGTATCATATTCATATGCGTATATTTTCATATTATATGTCACGCAAAATATTCTAATGGTTTAACTCCAGTTTCGTGTAGACATTTAAAATTTCATCCCCTCTTAAATATATCAAAACTAAAAAACAGGGGAAAAGAAATTTCGTATCGGCAGAACAGAGGGCGGGGGCAGCATTCTAATCTCATTCATTAATTTGTCCCTCTGCTTAAATATAAACAAACAACATGGAATCTTAAAACAGAAAGCCCAATGAACTAAGTCCGCACGCAATGCGCAGTCGCTGTGGCAAATTTGTGATATCCACGATTTAACGTCTAGTTGCAACTGTTGGATCTGTTTTAGTCTTGATTGAATTTCATTTCCTAAGACAACTTTTGAATAACTGTTGGTTCTGTTCTAACCTTGCAACTGCAGTCAGAGATTAACAAACCCTATCTGAGAGTAAGTAAATAAGAATTTAGGGGGAAATTAGTGATTTTCAAACTTTAATAACTCCGGCCCATGATGTCGTTGGGAGTTGAATTTTTGAATATTTACTCAATGCCCCCCCCCCCAAAAAAAAATATGTACACAAAAAATCATTACCATAGACCCCGCGGGGGGCTGTGACAGAACCCCGGGAAAGTACAATTTGGGGGATAAAAACGAGGGGGAAGAGAAGGGTGTCAAATAGCACAAAAGGCACATCAGTAGGGCACAAGGAATATGTGTGCGAAATTTCAGCTTGATTCCTCTTTTCGTCTGTGCTGTGGCCCTGTCAAAAAAAGCAAAAACTTTTTTGAACAGCGAATTTCTGACTTAAATTCCTCCTCCCCCTGATGGTCCAGGGGATTGTATTTTCGTTTACGTCGTCTGGAACCACTAGAGATTGAGTATACCAAAAATCAACTCCGAGGGTGTTCATGAGGCTAAGATACAGAGGGGTGAAAAACCCAGAAAACCCCAACTTGTTCTGTCGTGTAAACTGTACTTAGTCGCGTCCATTTTCTTTCGTCATTCTTGGCGACAAATTTCCATTTGTTGGCTGCTGACGTTTGGTTTCCTTGGAGGTAAGCATTTGGTTTTCTTGGCGGCCGGTTCCGTGTCCTCCGCGTCCCGTGATGTTATAATATGAAAATTTTTGAAGCTTGAGGGTATATGCTAAATGTCTGAAAAATGCTTGAGAGTATACGGCGTATATGGAATATACCCTATGGGAATACCACTGGTTATAGTAGTTACCCTCATTCAATTTTTTTCGTAATATAGTTTGACAAATACACCATTTAAATAAGAGTTAATATCTTAAACGCTAGCAGATTATTTTATTAAACTCCCATCCCCCTCTCCCCGCTAAAAAAAAAAAAAAAAATGTGGCATGTGTTGTCTAGAAAATATTAAACGTGTTAACAAGTAATAACGCAAGAGTTTTATTTTTACTGTTTTTTTAAATGAATTCCAAAAGAATCAGAAGAAGAAATGATGCTTTAACAGCACTTTTTATTGTTTCCCAAAATTATCTAATAGAAAACCATGTACCGTAAACACTTTAAAAATTGCTTTCAAAATCCGAATGTAATCAACACTACAACTAAACTGCGGCTTCCCAAGAGATCGCAATCAATTCCATAATGTATTTCACTTCATGTTAAATGAGAGAATTTTCAATAACGATAGAGCCGAAAACTTTCAAGTTTAATTTAATTTACATTTTAGGACACTTAATACAGATAAGTGAATGCTCAACTTTGTAAACAATCAAACAGAAAAATGCATTGTTTCCCCTTCGAGTTATTTTTCAGAAGTCCTCTGTCGATTTAATGTTGTCTCTTTGGGGATTGGATTTGTTTCAAATCTAGTGAACTACCTCTTAAGAATTTCCAGAGGTATTTCAGTAATAGCACGAAATCCACTTTGACGAAAGACTTTGTTACTTTTGCTAATGCAATTTTTAGCATTATTATGAAAGATAGAAAAAAAAACTAAGAAAATAAAATGAAATATTTATGCAACCTTTTTTTGGACTATTTGTGAGGCACTGGTCTTTTTCCCTCAGTAAAAAGCTTTGTGTTGTCTTTTGATGTCTTACGAGTGTTAGTCCACGTCATTTGTAAAAGTTGCAACGTATGCTTTGTACCTATTTTTCTGTACTGTATTTGATAAGACCAGTATGTAAGGGGAGCTGATTCATCCGAAATTTTGGTTCCTAAATTGTCGGGGGGGACAAAATTAGTACTTGCACAAAATCCAGATTGCAAAAAACTTGTACTGCCCAAAAGCGTAGTGGCAACAGTTGGAAATGACGCAATGGATATAAGGCAGTACGAAAGAGCTAAAGTTTCCGTTTTTTACGCATATCATCTCGCCTTGCGTGCGTGGCTGAAACAGCCTCTCGAGTTTCGTTCAAATAGTGAATGTAAAGATGGCCCTTTGGAAGGTTAAGTGCAGATAAATGTTCCTCGCTAAGATGTGAAGTCTCGGAATCACATAAGTGAACCAAGAAACTATTAGAGTCTTCTGTCAGACTAAATTCATCGCTGTGTCGGAAGTAGAGGCCCCATGGACCTGACCTGGGAGCTAATGAACGCATCGGATGGTTGGAAATTGTAAGTCTTGTGGCCCGTGAAAATAGTAGCAGGAATTGGAGTTCGGAGCTACCGGCAGCGGGCAAATCCTCAAATCATTCAGCCTACGCTAGATCTTTGAAGCAAGGTCGAATTGGTGCCTTTTGTACAGCGTGTGAGATTTTTAGTGTTTGATGCCTCGTCGTAGAATTCAACCCCTGTGAAGTAATGTTTTAATGTATTACATAAGAACTTTTTAATTTGTGCAAATTGAGGTATTATGTTGTCATAGACTGATGTTATTTAATGTGTGTGAAATGCAAATTTCATATTAGTTAATCTTAAGCAGAGAGTTATTTGGGTTTGGTGCTTTTGTGGATATATATAGGCGGAAACTCTGGTCGTGTGATAACTAATGTAATTTTAACTTTTATTGGGGGTTATTTTTAGAGTTAGTATTTGATCAAGGAGTAGTTTAAAATTCTTTTAAAAGCACTATTCTTGCAATTGTATTTGTGTTATAATGCTGCATCCTAACCATGCCACCTAGTAAGAATAAAGCTGTTTCTTTCTTTAAAGAATTGTAATTAATGTGATCTTAGGTATGTGTTTTGGTGTTTCGCGTACTGTACGTTTCGACAGTACAAACTGGTGCCCAAGCTTTAGACGTGTAGCCGGTTTTATATTTGATTATTTTGTTCTGGAAATGAAGAAGATTTAATTAATACAAATAAAAAACAAGGTGTGAAAACGATGTTCATTACAGTAAACATTTCCCGATACAATTTTTTTGTATTTGTGAACTAATTTATCTTTCTCGATTTACCTTAAGTGACATTTTACTCAACTTATCATCAATTGTTTTACGACATAGCAACCAGCGAATATTATGTATTTATAAATACTAGGAACAAGGCTGGATCCAAAGCTGTCTTTTAACCAAAATGTCGGATAAGTCGATTGGTCTTTTTCAAAGGGTTCTAATATTTAACAGTGTGTATACCAACTTTTGGAAGTGTATATGTTCCAGTGAAAGACCGAAATTGGAGAGTCTTAACTTTCAGCGACGATTCCCTGGAAATATTCTTTGGAATTTCGCAGATATTTTAGGTATATGTGAATGTTGATTTTCATCGGCCAATGTCGACGCTTACCAGATTTCGGACTTTCATGGTAACATATACAACGTTCCTTTTTTGAAAAAAAAAAAGGATTTTTTTTGACTTCCGATGAGATAGAAAGGCAAACATCCGGATTAGAGGCGGAAATGGACGACTCTATTAGTTTACATGGATAGTACCTGTAGTTTGTAGATTACAGATGTATGCTTTTGCCTCTTAATTATTTCGATGCTGTTTTGCAAAAATGACAATTTGTTCAGGGCAATATTTTTTTTAATACTTTAAACCAGATTCAATCGATGTTTCACAACAAAACTGATTTATTTTCTTATAGCATTATTATCTTGAGCTTATCAATTTGTTTTTACATTTCCAGACGAAGTTAAAACATTGTATTTTCTTTTTGTTGTTTCCATAGAAACTCTTTTTTGTTTCCTCTCATTTTTAACTTAGAGAATGAAATAAATTCATGAGACCTTAGTGACAATGTAAAACACGAGCATAAAAATCCCATCACTCTATTTTCCTTTCTCTCCTACTAGATTCATTCAGATTTAATTGTTCTAACTTGCCTGCTTGCCAGATTCCACGTCTTCTGTGAACAGACTGTAGCCCCTTTTACCAATGTTCATTTTTTCAAGCTTGGAATCTGATCAATATATTACTCAACGTTTTGTACTTTCTTCAGAGGTAAAAAGCACTTATTCCAATTCCGAATAGTAAACAAGATAGGCAATGGAAAACGACATTTTCTGGCATAGTTCACATACTGATTTTGATGTAAAAGAACTTTAACCTACTTCCTGGAAACTTTTCATAAGATAATGCGCTTTATCTTCCCGTTTCAGATATGGAAATTCTTATGTTGTGAAAGTCAAATATACCAATTTCAACTAATCTTCATGATAACTTAATTTTTTTTAGTGTTTCTTAGTTGATTGGATTATTCTTTTTAGAGAACATCAAAATTGTATGAATAATAATTATTTAGCAAAAAATGTACATTTTGAAAACTTAAGGCTTTAACCTCCATAGTTAAAAAAGTCTGCATTAATTGTTGAATACTTTTTATTGACATCTTGGTTGAATGCAAATACAAATACACGTATAATATCATTAAAATTGCAAACTACTGTAACTATTGTATGTCTTGTGTTGCATGATTTACCGCGTTTAATTAACCTTTGACGCCTACGAAAATCCTGAATTCTTTATGTCGTCATAATACTGTATCACTTTTCCTAAAGATGCCTTTTTTGACCTCTGATGCCAAACAGTAAAAAGTCCAAGATTATTGACGTATGTTGAGTACTAAAATAGGCAAATTTAACACCAATGCGTCACATTAATGCTAAATTTAAAGTCATGGTACAGCACAAAAAATCCCTCTTATTCATAGACAGCACCATAGATACTTACCAGGGAACCACACGAACAATTAAAAAGCAGCAATTGAAAAAGCATGCTGCCGTCGGAAAAAAATGGCAGTGTCTGCAAATTCTCCTTTCACTTTCTTCTTTCTTTTTTCACTTTTGTCATCTATTGTATTTCAGCTTTATTGTGCAAACTTGCTTATTTGGTTTCTGATGAAAATAGCACGGAAAAAACCCCCCGCTCAATTTCAGCATTTTCTTATTGTTTGTGTGAAATTTAAAACGTGTTTCTTACATATCAAACACTCATTTCTGAAGATACTGCCCTTTGCCTTCTCATGGCAGCAAAGTAAACATGTTTCTTGATCATAAATCACTTGCTCTCGTCCCCTCGGGTCGTACCCTGGCATTTTCTTCGACTCTACAACTATGACACTCCACAACGCAAGACATCACTCCTAGAAAAAATTAGGTGAAAAAAAATGAACACATTACAAAGTTATGGATCCTAAGTGTGCTCCACCAGTTCGTATAAATGAGTAAAAGGGAGCCTGAATCTTTAGTGTCTTCTATGGATCTTTAAATACCGCCATGCTCTAATTGCAAAACAAGAAATTGTCATGAATGCACAAATAGCAATACATGTGTGTTAATGTATGTACTTACTTTTCGTTAAAGGATTAATAATTTTAAAAGAACAAATCAGATATGAGAAATGCACCACTTATCAAGAAATCAGAGACCGTAATAGGGTTAAACGCGATTTCCTTATTCATATTGAATCAGAAGTCTCATTTTCACGTCAAGTCAAATTCTCGTCATACGTTGTTCTTTTAAAAATGTATTGCCATCTTCGTATCTGAATTAGATTACAGACTACATATTTCATTCACTACCTTATTTCAGAAGTTATGTAAATTGTTTTGAAAGATAAAATTGATTTACCCGTTATTTTCAGTCTTCCAATTGTGAACCATCGTATCGTTCGTGATGTCCTACGGGAGCTGATGACATTCTGCTAAAATTTTCAGTTTTCACTTTTAAAAGCAATGCAGATCAACAGAAACAAAGATTTAGCCTAAACAAATTTTCTGAATTTAATTATTTTTCTGACTTTATTTCACGCATTTACGCTGAAGTCTTTTCTTTCGACTTTCTTCCTAAATGTCATCCTTTAAAATTCCACTCACGGATCTACAATTTGCATGATTTGCTTTTAATATTATCTATATGAAATTCATATGTAAAATTAAATAAGCTGCAAGTTTCGGTTGCTCGAAGATAAAACTTTCAGCTTTCTTTCCAAGAATTTTATTTCAGGTTAAGAAAACCCTGCACTTACCTTTACTAAAATTAACCAATAACTACTATAAAGATCTGTAAACTTTTGATCAAGTATTATTGTATAAACATTACCGCTAGTACTTTGAGTTTAACCCTCGCAAGTGTATGGGTTTGTCCATGAATGATGGTGACTTTTTTTCACCATTTTTGACCCCCAAGTGTCACACCTCATCTCATCCCCTTTCTGCATTTCTCGCAAACTGTTACATTTTCATGACCCCCCCCCTTCTCCCTCAAAGCGTGACTTCATTTGTGGACAGTCCCTTTAGCCTTTTTTATTTGCGAGTTTTATAATCTTGTTTATTCAACTGTGTTCACATCTCTTCCGCTCGCATACCGCTTATCCCCGCATTCCAGGTTTTTACCGGTAACATGAGGATCTATAACTTGGCTCTGATAAATTGAGCTACGACCTTGACAGTGTTAAACTCTTTGGGTTTAATAGAGAAGGGTAATTGCCACTAATTGAGTTGGGTTACTTGCAGTATGTGAACTGCTTGCTGCAAAAAACTTTCTACCACATCTTAAAACTGTATTAGTATAATTTCACCTGTAAACCCCTTCCTAAGCTCAAAATTAAAAAAGCTCCGATGAAATATCGAAATATAATTGATGTTTGATTGAAAAACTAATCAAAAATAATTTCGTTTGAATTTGGAACTATAAATATCTGAACCGTTTTTTTTTATTAGTTTTGTAATTTATTCAAGCATTTGTAAGTTTTCAAATACATTTCTGACGTAAAACGTGTTTTAACCTAATTATAAAAACGATAGATTTATTATTCATTTTATGCTTCATACGGGAAGACGGTTTGTAGAAATAATCGAGCGCAATTTCTTATTAAAAGATTTTTCGTTGTTTCGAAGTTCGCAAACGAATTTTCCAAAAGAAATGTGCTTTAGGAGTTAAAGATTTTTTTCTCTCGTTTCCAAGTTTCTCCTCTTAAAAATTTCTATAGATCATTGACATTCACAACTCTTACCGTTCCCGCTAGTGCCCACGCTTGAAAAAAAATCTCTTCAGTGATTCTGGGAAATAAAATTATTTGCAGACAACTTAAAGAAGTTGTTTGACTTTCATCTAATATTCGAAATTTTGAGTTTGATCACAGAGAGATTCGGAGGAGTATGAGAAAGAAAAAAAAGAAAGAACGTTTAAAATCTAGCTTAATAAAATGATTTATGCTTCGCCGAAGTCCATGCAATTTCAATTATTAAATTTCTGAAAAATCTTATGCTAAGGATAAAATGTCAAACGCATTATCACCTGCTTTGATCATACGGATGCCAATGCATTCAAAATGATAAGTATTAATAAGAACACAACTTTGTTTAAATTTATTTTTCAACAATACAATACCTTAATATATTCAGATGCTACGCTTCATAACATAATGTTGCGTTAATAATACACATCTCTATCTAGACGCTTTTTAGTATTCTTCTTTGTGAAATAAGTACAATAAAATTATGTCTTTCCTGACTTCATCTCTTGCATTTCATGAGCTAATGACTTTGGTCACAGTTTGTCAAACTATGCATCTCTGGCCATTCATGAGTTCATAGTTTATTTTTAGTACGTTGCTATGATACATTTAGTTTCTCCACCAATGTCATACTTTTCAACTTTCCGAATGTTTTATAAAGTAAAAGTGCTCAAAATTAGATGAAGTTCCGAAACATTGAAAAAGATTTTTCTTTACAGATAAAATAAAGACAATTTGATAAAAAATACTGCCTACATACAGTCTACCCACGATTGATATATAAGTGGCAAATGTCCAGTTAAGACAAGTCTATCTGAATGATGGGGGAGTAAAACTTTTTACTTTTGCTCCGTCAATTTCAATGTGACTCTGCTAACTGGATAATATAGAGCTGCAAAAGCTGGCATCTCTGAAAACAAATAGATGTGTCCGTTTCCTCTTGTGAACCAATGTTGCCTTTCCATCTCATGTGATCAGACTGTATGTTTCTACACCCAAATCAAACCTCTTGAAAGCAATACTAAATGTGCTTGGGATGAGTTTGTTTTATTGTTATGTTTTAAATAATCACTTTTGTCGACAGTCTGCATGACTGCCTAGTCAGTTTTGTTTTAGTACATGTTTACGTAAGTGAGAAACACAAGTGGTTCCCAGTTAAATTTTATCGGGGAGTGCTACAGATAGAAACGCTTTCCGTTTCCAGATGTTCAATTTAGGTAATCGTTACTCTACTACTGCCTACATATGTTTCTACACACAGATCAAACCTCTCGAAAGCAATATTGAGTGTACTCTGGCTGAGCTCTGCAATTTTAATATTGAGTCGGCGTGTCCTGCCGCAAAAAGATTTAATGCACATAAATGAAACACGTATATTTTTCATACATAGCTTGTTTAGTAATTTTATTCCATGGTTGGAAAACTCACACTTAATCGATAGTGTAAGGGTTGCGAACCTTGGAGAAACAATTTGAGGAGCAACTGCGGTGATATAGAGGAGCATTTTGAAATTTAGCGGAGCAGCTCGATATTTTGCAAAAATTTCAAATTAAAAAAAGTAAAATCAACTTATCTAAAATTGTTTCTGATCTTTGATAATCATTTTAAGCACTAACATAAAAGTAAAAAAAGTTTTAAACACTGTAATGCTTGAAAACGCTCGGCCGGAAAATACGGAGCAAATAACGTGTTTGCGGTGCTGCGGAGTTCCGCTAGTTTTGCGGAGCAGTTGGCAGCCTTGATAGTGTATTATATTAACATCGAAAGATGTCTCTCCTTTTTCAGTACAGTTAAAAAATGATGGTAAGAGAAGAAGAGTGATTTAATTCATCCAAATTGTACTGAGCCGTAGAAGTGCTACAAAAAAATATTTTCTTTTAAATTCAATCCTTTTATTTATTTCAAGTTTGAACGTAATTTTCACTTGAATTTCCTGACTTGAGGATAAGAAACCTTTAAGAAATCACACGCTTTTGATTTGCCTGCCTATCGAAAAACCCGATTTTCATACAAGATAAACTTTCTAAGTTGATTAGAACGTCTGTCATTCACGTTCGAAGAACAAGGAAACCGAAGACCGTGGTATCTTTTCTTCTTTTGCTGACAGCCTTTTTGGATCTTTTATGCTCAATTTTTTGGTTCGCGTGTTTAAAGGCAAAAGAGTGATCTTTTTTTTTAGAATTTTGCTTTTGCCTTCACAGTTTTTATTATTTGAACCGTTTTCCTTTTTTTTATCTGATACAATTTTGGTAAAAATTCATCACTGAACCGGATTTTGTATCCGGTTTGGATCAACCACAAAATATTTTTTCGACATGGTAACATACTTTTTTTCTTCAGGTACGCTATAATTTTCTTGATATTTCATCAAACTAAAAGAAAGATATTATTTTCAATGGTTTTTCACCGTGTTCAGCGAAAAACAAGCAAATGCTTTACATGGGTCAGCTAGTTATCACATATTTTAAATCATTATTAGTAACATTAAAACTGTAAAGTTTATATTATACGTTCAGAACCTTTGTTAAAGTTTCAATGCGAATATTCTTAGAAGTTAATTTTTGGGAATAGTAAATATTTGTAGGTTTTCCTAATTATTCAAAGTATTTTCGTTGAACGGTAAAATCAATTTATACAACAATTATAATTTTTTAAGCAATCACGAAGTTCTTACTGTTCTCAATTGACCGTTTTAGGCGTCCGTCCATCAGTCTGTCCGCCCGTCCTTTGATTTTATGTTTTGCCACCATTGGTGGATTTTTGGAGGGATTCCACTTCGATCGTCCGCTTCCGATGCTGCTCCGATGTCTCCAGGTTGCGTCCACATCCTACACACACGCACACAGATGCCCACACACGTACACAGATGCCCACACACGCACACAGATGCCTACACGCAGATAGCGATGCCTGCACACACGCACACAGATGCCTACACGCAGATAGCGATGCCTGCACACACACACACACACACACACACACACATGCCCACACACAGAGATGCCTACACACACATACAGATACCTATGCCTACACACACACACGCGCCTACATACACACACGCCTACACGCACACACGCCTACACATACATGCACACGCCTGCACACACTCACACACGCCTATATACACACATACGCCTACATACACAAACACACGCCTGCACACACACACACACACGTGATTGCGAAAAACAGAGTTTGAACTAAAGACGTCAAAAATCAAATGATTATTTTTTTTAAATATTATTCTTTCCACAAATTTTCCAACCAGCTTTTCTGCCTGATTTTATGTATCAAGACGAATGATAGTTTGATTTGTGATGAGATATTTCAAAATTACCAAAAAGAAGCGCGCTCTTTTGCTGCAATTAAAAACAACGCCATAGTAAATCAATTAAACATCATGAATTAAGAGACCGTGTCTTGTTATTTTTATGTGAAGATTAATTAGTATAGTGATAAGTAAAACTTTGTTTTCATACCAATTATTTTGGAGACATATATTTAATTATAGTAACTAATTATGTGTAATTAATTCCTATTTCACATCTCGTATATCTCAGCAAATGCTTTCGAGAATAAATGCTTTTGAGAAATAAACTTCGAATATTCGACAAAAGTAACTTTTTAAATTCGTTCTCAAACTCAGCTAACTACAGCATTCACTTCTGTACTTCTTCGGAAAATTAACTGCATTTTAACCGAAAAAAATGGGGAAAAAATGCGACGGTACATAACATTTTGCTGTAGGAATATTCTACGAAAAACCCCGACTGTTTACCCCACACGGATAGCTCATACATTTGATTAAAAATAATAATTTAATAGGGTAATGAAAAAGTTTTGTTGCTGAAAGAAATTCCAAACGTATGTGCAATTAAGGTATGGTTGCTATCATTCGGATCCTGCCCTACGGCTCTCACTTTGGGAACCCTTGTACTAGCCTAGTTTTCCGTTGATAGTAAAGTGGCACATTTAAAATTTCCATTTTGTCGGTAAGAGCAATTTAAGTCTTGTAATAGAAGTCAGGACAGTGATTGTGAATAAAATACTTTTTTCCCCTGTTATATTTTCAATTATAATGTATTCTTTAAAAAAAAAATACATTAATGAAAAGGCTTAGGGCGCTTTTTCATTATCCTAACTCTAAAATGCCAATTTTTGAATTTTGTCACTTTTCTATCAAGGGAGCGATGTGGTTGTTTGTTCATGTTTGACAAGCACGGAAGTGCTTTATTTTGGAAAGGTTGAACTGGGTCCGGTAACTTAACTGTTTTACTGGTGAAACTGTCATTTCAGGGGAATGAAGAAGCGAAAAAAATGGTCAACAATGAACGCTACCTACTGGAGTTTAGGGTTCATCCACTGGAGTTAGGATTCATATTTCAACTATCAAAATATCACCAAGCAGTCAATTACTTCGTACAAATGCAGAAAAGTAGAAGCAATTTTCACCCGTCATACCTTGACGGACGATTTTCTAGTTATTAATAGTTGCTTACCTTATTATTGCTGGATTGCGAAGAATTTCTTTTTCAATACAAAAGGTTTAAACTTTTAAAGGAAAAGCTTTTATCGGATGTACTTTCATCCCTAAGCTCACTCCTTCGGTATTGAAAATGGGGTCCTTGTAAGCTCGAAACAAGTGTATGCAGTACTCTGAAAATTTGCGCGATTTAACGCTTTTATTTATTTTTTCCCATCATGTTATATTATCTAAATGCACTTGAAGACGCAAAATGAAAAATACACTACTCATAAATAAAAACATAAATTGAACATTTTTGAAAAAGCTGCAATACTCGCAGCATTTAAAAAAGATAGTTTTTGTGTGTTTGAGGCCCAAAAAATCAATAAAAAGTGCAGAAAATGAAACGTTTATTCCTTTGAAATTCTTAAAAATCCACAAAAAAAGAGGAAATTTCTTTTCTTCAAAGAAACTCTATCCTTAATAATAAAACTACGTTTGAGTTTTCGGAAAGGATAGAGCACGTTTTAGTGAATCAAACATATCGTAGTTTTCAAAGAAGGAAAATATTTTTGTGACTGATATCGTATATGACTTGTCGTTATGAAACATAGAGCATTTATTTTTTCAAAAAAATAGTAATTGCATCTAGAAGTTTTTCAGACAGAAAGGATCAAAGTATTGAGTTTAACAGTCTCCATTTATGTTAGTGATTATCTTACAAAGAGGATAGTATTGAGACATAATTATGAACTTTCTCAAAACATTTGTAAATTTAGCTTTCTTATTAAAATTTTTTGTGCTAAAGTTTTACATGAAAACAAGCTCTTGGTTTCCTTTACAAGCCAAAAAAAAAAAGTTTTGTAATGAAAGAAATCAAATCAGTTTTCAAAATGTATTTATAACACTTCTGTTTGCTAATTTAACTCTTGTTGTCCTATATTTAGTTAGTGTGTGCGTTATACCTCTTAAAACACGACGAAAAATCTCAACATAAGACGAAAATAATTACGTAAAATACAAAAGGAAGTGGCGTAATGAACTGACGACCATTTGACATGTACAAAATAGTTGGCCACACATTTGGTGCCAGAAAACGAGCCGACAAATCTAGTAGTATTCGTTTGGCGATATTAACAAGCTTTGGTAATATTCTCATTAAACAAAATGTTAAATGTTAAATTAGAAAATCGCCCGTCAAGATATGAGGTTGAAAATTGCTTCCTAATTTGACAAAGTAATTGCCTGTTCGGTAATATGTTGATAGTTGAAAATCCAGTGGATTAACACTAAACTCCAGTAGATAGCGTCTATTGTTGACCACTTTTTTGTTTCTTCATTTTCCTAAAATTACAGCTTTACTTTAAAACAGTTAAGTAACCGGATCCAGTTCACCCTAGTGAAAAAAAATCCTTTCCCTGCATGTCAAACATTATCAAAATTATTATCAAATTATCATGCTATGGCTCGAATTAGGGTCCTTATACATACGAACCGCCGCATAAGCTTAAGATCAGACATTTTGGATCGGAGCGCGTTTGAGTGGTTGTCTTTTCTGTCCAGTTATCGCGTTTGGTGATTGTTTACTGCGAGCTATTATTATCTACACATGCATTGTTTATTAAATAAAATTTTATGTACGGCAAATTTGGTGAAACACGAAACTTTGCTGTGGCAACCCTAACTCCGCAACAATGAAAAATTTGATCCAAAATGGCTAAACTTAAGTTGATGTGTCGGCCTATCTATATGGCAGCTCTTGCTCGATTTTCATTGTCGATGACGTCAGAGCGTTACTCGATCAGTGAATTCGCTCTTATATACATGAGGATATTTCTATCATCAGTGTTAAACAGATAAACTTTTGTAGCCTGATGCTAAACATAATGGAAGTTTCTTTCGTCATTCTTTGCAAAATTATTTTTATTGCATAGTTTTACAGTAAACTAGGAAATTTCGGAACATATGTTGCTCCTCC
Organism: Uloborus diversus; assembly: GCF_026930045.1. NCBI lineage: Eukaryota > Metazoa > Arthropoda > Arachnida > Araneae > Uloboridae > Uloborus > Uloborus diversus. Next base: position 60,440,820 of record NC_072731.1, on the reverse strand, counting down.
TTACACCCTCAGGCAATTTAAAACTGCATATGTATATCTTTTACGTTGGTTTGGCAATTTCAGATTTCAGGCGACAAGCAAAAATATAAATTACTTTTGAAAGTGACCATTATTTCTGTCTATTGTATTTTATGTTTACATACTTGTTGCCTATAACACTAATACACTACATAGGGGAATGTGGGGCAAACTGAAAAAGTTAAGATGACTGAGCTTTTTCAAAATGAACAAAATGAAAATTTGTTTTGAAAATTATCGTACATCAAGAAAGAACTGTGTGTTTAATCATGAAACTTGTATTGAAATAGTATTTTTTACTTTTGACAATACGTTTTCTCTTTCAAAAAAAAAAAAGTGAAATTTTGAATATTTTTTTCGTGGAACAAAGTAAAAAATAAAATATTTTTGTAATGAAATATTTTCCATTCAATTATAAGAAATATTTTTGATCAAATTAATCAGTAAATAAAAGCTCAAATGAATTATTGAAAAGATACTAAAAAAATAAACGAATAATTAAATACATTCTTACTTAATGTACAGGGACAAATAAATGAGTAAGTAAAAGAGTGAATGAATAATAAAATAAGTGAGTTACTATATTAAGGTAGGGTTGGTTGGTGTAAGTGGGTCATCCCCCCTAAAACCACAATATGGATAAAGTTTTCAAACTCATTTGCACTGATCATGTTAAACTCATTTGCACTGATCATGTTGCATTTCATCACAGTGATTGGTTTTGCACATATTTGGATTTCGTAGAATTTTTTTCTAGGTAATAGTAAGTTGTCAGAAACAAATTCTAAAGAAAAATTTTTCATGAGTTCAAGCAACATTTTTCAAAGAAGTGTTTCCATGTTAGTTTTTATTTTTTTTTATAATAATTAATTTTTCACTTATAGTTTAGCTTAAAGTTCATACAGCAACAAGAATTTTTGTATAAAATATTATTAATAAGTGTTTTAGAGGAGGGGTCCCACTTACCCCGTACATTTTTGCTATAAAGGGTAAGTGGGTTCCCTTATAATAATGGGGATTTCACAATCAAACGCAATTCTGATTGAATACTTGTATTAGTGAATTACAAGACAACTATTATGACTTAGCTGGAATTGATAGTTCAGCTACAAAAACTGCTAAAGCTGGTGATTATGTATTTCTGAAACACATTGAAAGAAAATCGTTATGGTTTAAGTAGGTCTAATTTTGGAAGTTGATGATACAAATTAAAAAATACTGTTGAATCTGCAATAACGAATAGAAATAGTGACACTTTTTATTGGCATAGTACAGATGATGTTGGAAGAATTACTGAGTATGAATCGGTAATGGTTCTTTCTTAGCCAACTTTACCTAAACGTAGTCCATTTAGTGTTTCTAATTTCGTTTTCAACTTATAATTTTTGCTAATTTGCTCAAATTGATCTTAATCAACTGTATTCATACCTTAATATGTAAAAGTAATATATATACCTATTGTCTTTCAATAAATTTCACAAATGAAATTGTTTTGTCTTTCGTTTTAAAATTTTCCGTAATACAGATTTGAAAGACAGTAAATATCTCATAAATGGATGCATTTACAAGAAAATAATTCACACTAAAAATTTACATACTTTATCATTGAAGACCCCCTTACCCCTTTTTTAAAAATGCTTCATTTGAATTAAAATAAAAGGGAGTGACCCACTTACCCCTTACTATGGGGTAAGTGGAACACCAATACGATTTTTTACAAAATATAATCGTTAAGAATATTTAAAGCATTATTTTATAAAATAATGATGAACTTTTGTTCATTAATAGTGTCCAAGATAAAATATGACAATAATTTAAAATTATTTTGTTTCAAAACTTTTGTATAAGGTTTAAAAAACGAACCGTTCTCAAAAGGGGTCCCACTTACCCCAACCGACCCTATGTTAATGAAGTAATTAATAAAGAATACGTAAGAGATGTAGTTGGTGATTAAATATTAAAACAAAATGAACTATATCACTTTGCCCCATCCTCTTTGTCCCGCATGCACTTGACTAATTGTTTAAAAATATTAAAAATACAAAAAAGCTAAACATGAGCTAAATAAACACTGCACCTAATATTAGAATGTTCCAATTAGTATTTAAAATGTTAATAACAAGAACTTTATCTTTAACAATACCAAAAATAATTCTTGACTTACAACAAAATATTACAATTTGAGTATCAATTTTTAAAAATTGCTTGTATTATCATATTCTATAATTTTCTATAATTTAATATATATTTGATAGTTTTTTCTGACTGAAATAGATTACATGTGTTAACATGTAATCTATTTCAGTCAAGAAAGATGCTAATATTGCCCCTACATTTTGACTACATGTATCTACATTCTAAATAGTCAAAACATTACTAGATAGGTGGCGCTAAAAGCAGAGTAAATATTTCACTTTGCCCCACATTACCCTATTGTTTTACAATGCTTATAGGTAGTATCGAATTACTTCGTTTTCGTTGAGATACATTCTGCTGAAAAAAATTTGACAATCCCGAGATTAATGTGGACTGCTTGGTTTAGAAACCGGAGTTTGAAGAATTTGTTAAATGCAATCTACATCTGAAATCATCATACGAGAAAGCTTTAACAGCATGTAAATAACTTTAAGCATCACAGTTGTTACTGCGGAGGAAATATTATGTTTAAAAATAATAAGTTTTGCATTTCCTTTTATCTAAGCATAAAGCATTGAAGTTCTAGAAGTAGAACGTTTGAGCGCACAGAGTAAATGTAATGGTTTGGGATCGCTGCTGAAATATTCGTTCAGTCCGGGAAAATATAAATTAAATGTCTGTAATACATCAAGGCAAAGCAGTTGTTTACAAATGTGCTTGTATTCATTTAATTCATCAGCAGAACTCCGGTGAAAGGATACAGTTTGTGTTCTACAGTTCAAGAGATGATTAATATGACACGTTAATGCGCAATGCATTTACTTATACAATGAATTTGTAAAATGTTTCTTTTTTTTTCTTCTTCTTCTTTTTTTTTTTTTTTTTTTTTTTTTTTTTTTGAGGAAGGGCGAATTCAGCTTCTGGTTTCATTGGGGATTATTAAAATATGACAACAAAAGTCGAAAGGGGGTTTCTTAAGTATTACATTTATTTACAAAAATGCGTTTCTCTGACTTTCCTCTGGTCGTTTCTCGAAATTAGGTTGAGAGTATATAATAAATTAGATATATAATTATATATTGAGAGTATATAATATCAATATAATTGAGTTATAAAATGGCATTAGGTTCTTTGGTCTTTTGAAGGGGCGGGGTTTATGATTTCCGTGACCCTTCTCCTGGATAATTGTTTCTCTTTAATACATGGGCTAATCCAGCTTCTTAAGGGAGTTGTTTCCTAAACATGAAAGCTAATCAGAGTATCTCATGGTGGGGGAGGGGGGGGGGCTCGCACCTGTGAAGAAAAATAGCGTTGCGGTATTTTACCGGTAAACTTGACATAACCCTATTTTAATCTTTCTTTGGACAAACGTTTTTCTTTTTTTTTCTTAGTTTTTAATTTTTTTTTCTGTTCTTGCAAGTGTAGGACGATTTCTAAGTGCTGTTCAATAATCTGCACGTATATCAGGCACATTATACAAGAAAGGATCACATAGAAATTTGCATAGCCAACGCAATGCCGATGCGCAACTTGCATACAAAGCCATAGACTGAAACATACGAAAATTGTTTCAAATAATGATAAATTATTGCACAAAAGAATTTTACACAACAATTGAGCTTTAAAGAAAGGTTTAAAACAGTTGATGAAATTTATGGCCTGCAGCTGTATAACATGTGTCCAATGGCAATGCAGCGACGGTCGCAACAATGAGCCATGCTGACAAGCGCATTGCTGCGTTGTCGTTGCGACGTGTGTGTTAGAACTACATGCCTCAACATTAAACAATCTCCATAAAACTTCCTTAAATTAAAATGTAGTGTAAAATCGTCTTTGTATAATAAAATAGTGATCTGCTTCGTATACATCTTTTTCTAGCTTTGTGTGCATATAGCACGCCAGTAAGAGGTATAGAGACCATATGTTAAATAGTATACGAGTCCTCATTTTTATCGTATGCCTCACGTACATGCAAATTATTGCACGATAGCTCTAAATTTATTTATTGCCGACAGAATGGTGTAATAATTAGAGGCCGAGTGAATTGGCCTCTTACGCCCAAAGGAGCAGGTTCGGTCCTGGCTCCAGTCGGTGGATTTTCTAGATGCAGAAAATCGGCAGCGTCCATGTCGTATTATAAGCGGCATGTAAAAGATCCCCGGAGTACTCGTTTGGCACGGAGTATCTTTTGGAAAAATTAAATTCCTTGTGCTTTTTCGCATCGAATAGGGCCCAAGTGCCTCCATCTAGTGGGGAAGATGTCGAAAGAGTGATTGCTATACCTATACCAAGAGATCGCACTAGACCTGCAAAAGGCAGTACCTCTGCCGCAGCCCCAATTTAAAGAAAAAAAGTTCTAAATTATCCTTAAAGACAAAATTTCTTTCTATTGGGTTTGGAAAGCATAAACAGTGACGAGGAGCTTTTCTTTATTCCTTGTTACACAATAGATGGTAGTGAGTTTTCAGATTTTCTGCTCTCGCACTTTTTTTTTTATTTGCACAATATTTCAAAATAAAATACCTTAGGGTTTTTGTGCAAAACTCTTGAATAGTTGAAAAAAATAAATAAATAAATCAAAATCGCGATTATCTACTAAAACGTTATAATTAGTCAAACAAAAAAGTTATTCAGAGCACCAGGATTTTATTTTCATTGTAGAGTGTGACAAACGCTTTGGGGTTTTTACCAAAAAAAAAAAAAATATTAAATGCAAAATTTATGGCATTATCATGAATAGATTAAAAGAATATTTATTTAAACTGACTCATTTTATAACATGGTATGAATGAACATATAAAAAAGTTACATATGTTTTGAATTGTGATAATTTGCAGGATTTTTGAATTCAATTAAAAGAAAAAGTCATATTCTAATATTTGGAATTCATCTTCTGAATTTAGGATAAAGAGCAAAGTCACTCAAGAGTATGACCCATACAGTGCACAAGGTGCAGTACAATTACATTGCTAGAGAAGTTTTCTTGCAAGCTAAGTTTCTTTTTCTATCCAGTATCTTTCGCTCCATATTCATAAAGAAAAAAAAACGGAAACTTGGACGCACTTCTTTGGAAATTTCTGGAGATTGAAGCTTCAAAAAAAATTTTAGGCTGTTGTTCGTCATTTTAAAGGGAGAGAGCACGATATCTTATGATCCTACCTATAGATCGGCATTTTTCTTGAGTAAAAGAAGTTTGCTAAGCGAATGAAAATTACAATACTTCACTTTCTATTTTACTTTACACAATTAAGTTAACTTTTTGAATTTAATAAACATAATTCATATTAATCATGGTTGCAAGTTCGTCTCGGATTAATTGCTCATACTAGAAAACACAGGAAATAATTCAATTGTATAGTACAAACGTTTAAATAACTTCTCTTGCAGTTTTGTATTTCTCAAGTGTTTCACTTGTGAAAGTTCGCTGCCGTTTGTTCCTTTGTTGCGCAGCCAAAATAGCTGACCGTTTTTATTTTTATTTTTTCTTCAGACTATATTTCAATTAAATATTTTCTTTTGTGGTTGGTTGGTTTACACGACTTTGTTCTCTGCCACTTTGATTATTTTAATTTCAAAAAATATTTATTACTATTTTCTTTTCAAAAGTTTCATTTTCCAATCCAATCATTTTTTGCTTTATTTTTAAATTGATGAAAGTCTTGTGATTGCTTGACCGGTAATAATTACTCACCAAAGCTGATGTTTTTTGAAGAAACATACAGAACTCAAAGCACTCTTTTATTTAATGCCGTATTTAAAATTAGCAACACAGCCGTTTTCTCAAAAATTAATTGTTTCTATAAATGTCTATGCCTATCGTGAAGGAAGTTATGTCTTAAAACATTTTTGTATTTTTACTTCCTTTTACAAAAAAGGAAGTATTGTATTCGCGAAAAAAATTTCACTCAAAAATCGACCTTAATTTTCATTTTGCTCACCCTCGAATGAATGTTGAGTTTTTTTTTTTCGACTCGACACATGTGGATAAGTGCTTAAGAACGTATAGACACGCGAAATAACCATTTTGACGATTCCCGAGAAAAAAACAACGAGTTTTTTCGTGACGTCTGTATGTACGTATGTATGTGCGTATGTGGCGTACGTGCGTATGTATGCCGCATAACTCAAGAACGGTATGTCCTAGAAAGTTGAAATTTGGTACGTAGACTCCTAGTAGAGCCTAGTTGTGCACCTCCCTTTTTAGTAGCAGTCGGATGCTCCAAAGGGGGTCTTTTGCCCCTTTTGGGGGAGAAATCATTGTTAATTTCGATGTAAACTCAAGTGGTGTTATAATTTGGCGGACATATATCGCCAGTCTTTTGATCGCCAAGTTTTGTCGCGAACTTGGCGACAAATTTGGAGATTTTTTTTTAATTTTTAAATTTTAATTTAATTTTATTTTTTTAATCTGGTTTCAATTTGGCCACTGTTGGTGATATTTAGAGAGTAAACTATTGAATCACATTAAAACTGCCAATAATGAGAAAATTACATTAAATTGGAGTAAAAGGAAGTCATATGATGCACGCATCAGCTCCTTTATATTATTATTATTATTATTGGCAAACTGACTATATATTGAGATTATGATTTGACATACTGATTGATAACTAATGAAAACCTTAGTTACAGTGTGTTTATTTATTTATTCTCTGTACCTGCCCGAGTTCTATTTTTAACCCCCGACACACAAAGGAAGGTGGTATTAAATTTGACGTGTCTGTGTATCTCTGTGTTTGTCTGTGGCAATCTAGCACCTTAACGGATGGACCGTTTTTGAATTTTTTTTCCTAAAGGAGAGTTGATTAAAAGTGTTCTTAGCTAGGTTGTGTCTTCGGATAACATTAACTAATGTATTCAATAAAAACCTGTGAAAGTTTTCTCGCGATTTTTGTAGTGAAAACATATTTAAAAATTTGGTATCAAAATTAAGAATATTTCTTTCTGCCTCTGATAGAATGATTATAACTTCCATGTTACATACAATTCGAACGATAACGGTTTTAAAGCAGAATTTAAATGCGGGTAAGCCTTTATTCACGAGATTGGTGAACGAATTCATCGTTGGCCGGCAAAGAAAGAAAACGCAATGATTTAAAATTCATTTTGCCAGTTTCTATTTGTTAACAAATAAAATACTTAGTGATTTTTAATAGTATACTATAAGGCTTAAAGGATTTTCAATTTTCTCTCTTGATTCTTTAGTTGCGGCTCAATCGAGGTTTTCTTTTTTTCTTTTTTAAATTTTTGATTTTTATTTATTTTCAAGTCGGGTACTAAAAGATCTTTATTTACAGGTTGAGTCCCTCCTTTAAATGAAGATCCTTTAGTACTCGCAAAAGCGGCTTGTGTTTGCCTATAGGCATCAATAATAGCGTTAATAATTACGTATATTTGAGATTATACAGATTAATTTCCTTTTTTTAATTCATGGGATCGGAAGAAATTGAAAATTATATTTTTGATTTAATTTTAGATTTGGTTCGAAAAAAGCAACATCGAACCAGTTTTTCTATTTTAAATTTCTCCACTCATATTTTTTTAGTTCTTTATAGTTTTGGTATATATCTGAATACATGCTGATAAGCTACTTTTAAATCCTTTTGAAACGAATTATTAGCCTGGTTTATACGCTAACTTGCCGTTAAGTTATTTTTAAGCCACCTCAGGAATTGGGTGCAAATGACTTATTTCAATAAAATTATTGCTACTTTAATGCTGCAAAATAAAATGTCTAAACGTTTAAAAACTAACCCATTCCACTTCAAAACATGACAACATTTCTATCAGCCTTATATATATATAATGGCCAATGATTGAGCAATGCTCCTGGCATCATCAACAATGAAACTCGCGCCACGGCATGATAATTTGATAATATGTTTTGGTAATGTTTGATATGCAGGGAAAGGATTTATTGTGACAAGGTTGAACTGGATCTGGTAACTTAACTGTTTTACAGGTAAGACTGTGTCATTTCAGGGGAATGAAGAAATGAAAAAGTGGTCAACAGTGACGCTCTTCTGGAGTTTAGGGTTAATCCAGTGGAGTTAAGGTTAAAATTCCAACTATAAAAATATCACCAAACATGCAGTTGCTTTGTTCAAATGTAGAAGCAAGTTTCTCCCCTTATATCGTAACGGGCAATTTTCTTGTTAATAATATTGATACAATACTATAATGCAGGAGGAGCAATTTTAACAACTTTTAAAACAAGAAATTCAGTAATAATGAAATATGCAGTTAGATGTACACATCTATATCCACTTTTTTTTTTTTTTTTGAAGGGAGAAAAAAAGAGTAGGACGCTTGCTTCATAACCTTACCAGGTGAGTGTATCACTATATGTTTTTCCTATTTTCCTTTCTTAAAGTGACGCTGCTAAAACATTTAAAATGGCGTAGACCTACCCAAAATTTCTCATAATTGCACTTAATGGCGGTAATGAAAACGATGTCGTAGTCATTTCACAATTGTCTGTCACTGAAGAAAGTAAACTAACATACGTCAGAAGCCCGGTTCATCATATTTCATGGTTTATTGAAATAGATTTTCAAGCATTTAAACTCACTCATCATTTTAATAAAGTTATTAGAAATGCTTATTTTCAAATGCTGTACTTAATAAATGTGCTGCAACTTAAAGCAAACCAATTTAAAAAACTTATGTATCTGACTTTTGTTTAATGTGGCATGACTGTACTTCATCCTTACGAAATGGGATTTTAAAGAAATTCCTACCTCGCATTTGTCTTATTTTATCTTTTGCAATGAGTTAAATTCCTTTTTATTTTTGGAGAACATTTAAATGAGACGGAATGATGTGAGGTTTTACGACCACCTGAAAACGTACCAGGGAACATTACTTTGTTTTCCTCAGATTTTCAATTGTAGAACATGTCAAATGCAGAAACAAAAGGAAATAATAGTTGAAATCCAATCTAGAACTTAAAAGAAGCTTTAAGAATCTTGATTAGTGGAAAGAAAAAACTGAAAATAAAATTTTAAGGTATTTATTAGTTTAAAAAAAGGACAAATGTTTCATCTGGACTACCATGGTTAAGACACCCTATATTTTTATATGGAACTATGACTCAATTCAAAGATAAAGAGATGTTTTCATTGTTTAATATTTATTTATTTCACTTACGAATAATGGAATTAATAACTGGAGAAAAAAATGATTTGTGACATGATCATGTTGCGGTAAAAATGTAATCTGAAGAACACTTTGTTTAGATGCCTGAAATTTCAGTTCAAATTGTTAAATACTTTTTTTTTAAATTCAAGATTATATTTTAATCTTTTTCTAGGTCCTCCTCTTCTAGAGTCCACTTCATAGTTCTGTAAGGACCCTCACTACTACTATACATGGTTTTAGGGAGTCCTGATAATTACTCTGTTTTTGTTTCAGACTAGAAACATAGCAGCCCTCGATATAGAACCACCAAAAGTGTTATTGATTTGAAATGGGAATGTAAAGGACTTTATTACCACGATGGGTTTTACGTGGGCCAGATATCATTGGGTGTACAGATAGTTTTTGATCGGCGGGCATCAAAACAGGGATCCTTCAGCCCCGGGCTTCGTGTCTTGCCGATCGGCCCTGCATGAAGATACCGTATTGTAACGAATAGCATGTGATTATCTCTTTAAAACAACTTGACTTTGATTTTCCTTGCTTACTGAATCACCTGTAAGCTAACATGTTGAACTTAATGACGGTTCCTTTGTGAGTAGGGTTCAAATGTTCAGAATGCAATTAAATTTAGTAGCTAGGCTAACTTGGGAATTTTATATTCATTTTTGCAATAAAAAATTTGGCACTGTTATCATAATTCTGAAGTTGTTTCAATGTGAATATGCCACACTTGTCAAAAGTTTATTTCAATTGCTTAAAAGGCTTTGATAGAGGGTGATCTATATCTTACCTTTTTTACTAGTGTTGATGTGTTTTTTGTTGGATCTAACTTCACTTATATTTAACTCCTGGCCAGACAAGGTCCACAACCTCAAAAGCTCCCAGAAAGGCCATACTGCCGTGCTATGCACGATAGTCGTATCTGCACTATTTATCAAAACTGAATTACGGTCACCTGGTGCTCCTTTGTCACATATTTTATCTAATTACAACGTTTTATATTCATTTGTCACAATTTTTTTTTATCAGAAAAAATAGCATTTGAATCAAATACATGTGGTGCAAAACTTAAAACGGCAATTACTCATTTTGAACTCATCTGCAGATACGACTTTTGCGCTTAACACGGCAGCATAGTGAGAAGATATTTTTCAAATGTATTTGTTGTTACATAATATCATACATTTTTAGCTATTATCTAAGCCTAACTGGAAGAACAAATGTCTTAAATTAACTAAGTTATGGATCAAAAAGTACAAAATGTTCCAACGTACCCCACTCTCTACTTTCTTAGTAAGCTCTCAGAAACTGAGACATTTTTAACGCCTCTTAGGGAAGCATATTTTCCCACTTTGTATTCAAAGTAAAAATTTAACTTCATGGAAAGAAAATTAGCATTTGGATTTTTCTAAATAAGACATTTGAATGTGTCATTATTCCTTTAAAAGCAAGGTGGCAAACATTATAAAAGCTTAAAAACAAAATAGTGAACTTCTTTTGCGGCCAATCCATCTGCCCTTCCATCCTGAGAAAGTTATATTTTTGGATCAAACAGTAATGGGGCCTTCACTGATTTTCAGTATTTTACTTTTCAAAAATGGATTTCACTCCTCTAAAAATTGTTAAGAAGTATTTAAACATTTTGGAAAAGAAAAAAAAAATTCAAAATTAATTTGAATTCTGAAATTTTGAATTCAAATTATGTTTTTCACAATCACGAGTTGCGACAGGATCCTACTCGTTGGTTACTACCCCATTCGCTTATTTCTAGAAACGGTTCCTGTCCCTGCTCTTGAGCCGTTACGTGTGTATAGTTGTGTATGTGTAGGCTTGTGTGTGTGCGTAGACCTGTGTGTGAGTGTGTATGAGCGTGCGTGTGTGTAGGACATGGACACCACCGACCAGGAGCAGCGGCTACCGAGAGGAGTCGCGCCTGCAGAGGACGGTGGGGTTGAAAAAGGAACCGGACATCAGGAAAGGTCAAATGAAAACAATCAGCAATCGTGATTGCTAAAAAAAAAAAAAAAAAACACTAGCTATATCACTGCTCAGAAGATCTATGCAGAGAGAGTTTCAAGGAGTTATGCTCAATATAGTGATTAACGAAATTCAGCTTATTACTCGAAAGAAAGGACGATTCCTTTGAAATTGTTTATGATTTTTCTTGTTGCAAAGAAATTCCGAAGTACGGTTATAAGTGCTTTTGCTAAAAGGTTTCCCAAAATACTTTACGATACTTACATCCCGTTTTTATGTTCAGAGTCTAAAGGGTAGTATGCTAGTATTCATGATGGTTGGGTATTTAGAAGTGTTTCTTTCTTTCTTTTTTCTTGAATTCAAGAATTTACTTTAAAATATGCCATCGAGCTGAAGTCGTGCTTTTGCCTTACGAAATTTCTCAGTTAGAAAGGTTTTGGATGGAAAGTTTAAAGAAGGAAAAATACTGTGAATTAAAAAATAAATTAGATTATAGATGTATACCGTCGTGGGCAGGTAAACGGCAGCATCTGCAGAAATGAGTTTTCGAGATATTAAATAAACGTGTTTCCACTCAATACTAAAAATGGGGAAATGTTGGAATTAGACGTTTTTTCAGGTTTTTTTTTCAATCAAACCAAATAGGCAAGCTTGCTCAATAATGCTAATGATTTAGCTTTATAAGCACAAAAATGAAAGCACAATGGATGACAAAAATGCAAAAACAAACAAAAAAAAAAAAAAAGAAACATTTGCAGTTACTGCCCCATTTCTGCCCACGGCAGTATATGGACCAATGAAATCAAAAACGATATAAATAACTGATGAACATTTAAATTAAAACCGGTTTCATTTAACATTTCTTTCTTTTTTAAATTCCCAAAATGCAAACTCTGCGTCGTAAAATACAGTTTGTTTCGATTTTTAGCTTTTAGAATTACGTACTATTACCAGTTTGATTTTAAAGTGCACTCTGCATACGAAACAACTCAAATTGAATTAGATGTAAGTAAAATCGTGTCACTATCTTCCTAAGAATTTTTAGAAATATCGCGGAAAATAATTTGAGTTTTATGTTTCTTTAAAACTTTACTCACGAATTTTCATTAAAATGTCTCTTTAAATATTCAAAACGTGTTTGTCATCATCAAAAGAAATGCAGTTTTGCTTCTTTGACTTATGCTTTCGCTTAAAAATTAGATAGAAATAATAAAATCGATATTTATTTCGAAAAGTAGGTAGCCTTGTTTTCAGGTACCCGAAAGGTTTAGTTGCTTTATTGAAATGTTTCATTTTTTACAAAGATGTATGAATTTAATGTGTGTGCAATAGTAAAAGATCTTCTATTTTATATCGCTGAATTGCCAATTTAAAAATTCTAAATCGGCTGATTAGTTTTTAGAAACTACTTTTTAATCACTGAATATCAAATTTTGTTAGAGTTTTACAGTATAGTTTTTCTTTGAAAAACATTCAAAGATTTTTACGACTCTGGAAGTTATCCTTTCTTAATTAAAACTCACCATCCTTTAGCTGAATAAATTCGTTTTGGTTTTCTTCTAAATTTATTAATGATAAAAGGTTTTTTACTTTATGAAATAACTTAAAATATCGTTTGTAGTATGCAAACATAATTTCAAGAAAATATTTTGCAGTAGTAGGGATGTTTTTTGCTTATATTTTTTCATAAATATGAAAGCAAATCTAAAATTAAAAAAAAATTAAGGACATAAATTCAAAATAATGCAAACATTGAAATAAACTACTTTAAATGTTAGTGTTTTTTTTTTCCAATTTTCTGCAGAAAAAAAAAATGCGACGAAAACCGGATGCTTTAAGGAGAAGTATTTTTAAAATGTACCAGTCACTTCCTACTAAAGTACAGGCAAAGGTCCTTAAGAAATTTCGGGGAAAATAGATTTGAATTACCAGCTTATGCTATGTGCAAAATGGAATTGATGAAAAATTCTTGTGCTATATGATGACAATGAATAACAACGTAAATACAGCATAAATTTTCAAGGAAGCAATTTGAGAATTAGTGCTTTAGTCACGTTGCTTTTTCAATTTGATCATAATCTAAGTGTAGCATAACCGAGCAGTTCTCATTCTTTTCCAACCTACGCACCCCTTTTGTATATCATTAACTATGCTCATTCCCGAAAGAAAATAATACTTTAGTTTTATTAAAATGCTAAACTAGATAAATTGAATTATTAGTTTAATTACACATAGGTAATTTAAATCAAAAACAGGAAATTTTATTTTAATGCACGTTTATTAAAATATTTCTTAATCAGACAAGAAAATTATATTGCTCCTGGGGGAAAAAAACTGTAAAGACGTTCAGTCGTTGTTTTCCTTTTCACTGCTGACGCTACAAGTGAAAAAGTCGCTAGGGTAACCAAAATAAAGTTTCAGGACATTGTTAAATAAAATATTCATTTCGCGAAGATTGGTAAACTATTCTTATTCCGCTAGTAATTGTCGCAGTGAAGCACCACCAAAAGGCGATATCTTACAAGAAAAGACAACCGCGAGTTCCATTCAAGTTGGCTTTATTTTTTCACTTGTGACGTCACATGATGAAACATATTGTTGACATTAAAAAAAATTATTTAAAATTAAGTGTTGGAAAAATAAGAGTAGTTTTTGTCCCCCTTTTTTTTTGCTTATTCTATCAATTTCAGTCACTAAACGTAGTACTTTTGAATGAAGGGAACATTCCCATTGTAGTTGTAGCAAGAATCACTGCTTCATCATAAGAATGCGTCAGCTCACACAGCATCAAAGATGTTCGTTTCTTGATGGAAGAATAACAGTCAACACTTTGAGTCCCAATCTCTCTCTCTCTCTCTCTCTCTCTCTCTCTCGAAAGCTTTGATCTATCAATTTGAAACTCATACCTGTTTCAAAAAAATATGATAAACCTGAGCTGAATTTTTTAGGTACCGTACCTATAAGAAGACAATAACACGTTTACAAGTAGGAGAGCCGACATGACAAGTGAATAATTACTTTTAATATTATGAATGTTTTAAGAATGACCTGAAACAAAAAGTGTAATCTTCAATCTTTTCATTTTCATTGTATTTACATTATAATAAGTTTAGTTACTTTGCGAGTACGTACAAAGACATAATTTTTCCTGCTTCTGCATATGCCACAAGTTATTTTGCGTGATAAAAATATGTGAAATTATAAATGAAAAGCTATTTTATTCACAGCATTTCATTACATAATAAGTCCATGATTATTTATTTAGCATTGAAATAATTACAACACATACACGAAATCATTGAAGGATAAAATTTAAGTCTTCACTGAAGAACATTCTAAATAATAGAAGATCCGGAAATATGATTAAAACTTGTCTACGATGAAAGAACGTATAATTCGATATGCAGGAGATATTTGGTGTGGGATTTCGGTTGTCACATTTTCACTTCCTGTTCTGATTCTGCAAGAGAGAAAAGACACAGTTTTAACATAAATTTGAAAAAATGTTCATCTTTTAAGTTTCAAAAAAGCATTATCAAAAAAGCAGCATTCAAAATAACAGAACTGTGACGGTTTCGACCATAGATGTAGTATTAACTAGGCGCACAACAAAAAACCGTTTCCATAGGCAACGAGTTCTTCTAGTGTAGACGAGAAAATATCTAAATAACATATAACTGTAGCCTGCTGGAGTGCAGACAGCGTTTCATCCTCGTAGGCTACCCTTTTGCCCGTCTATTTCACGCTTCACGTGTTCAATAGCGGCCAATGGCTTTCGCTACGAAGTTGTGCATCTAGTTATACTACATATATGGTTTCGACCCAATTTGTAAATAGAAAGCATTTTTAAGCAATATTTTTTCTCAACTGTGAGAATATTTAAAAGAAGCCGATTTAAGCAGAGTACTCTAGTTTGAACTGGGACAGTGATTTCAACTGTAATTATTCTACATGTTAAAAAAAAAATTGGCGACTTTCTTCAACCGGAAGCAAACTTCAGTTTTTACTTTCGTAATCATGTAACTATTTTATCCTGTTTTATGACAACGTTTGTAACCATTTTCTTGTCAGGTGCCTAGGAATATTGAGTGGTTAAGGCACCTTAAAGTTTTGTCTAATGTTTTTCTTTTTTTTTTTTTTGAGTTGGCTCTAATTTAACTAAAGCATATTCTCCGCACTTTGACGAAATCAACAGTCATTAATGTAAGAGAATGATTTATATTTTTAGATTTTATTCTACTATACTTCATTCATTTTGTTATTTCGTTTATGTATTTAATATCACATTAGAGCCTAAATTTGATATTTTGGAAATTAGCTTGAGAGTTAATTTGAGACACTGACTGCTCCTAAAATTTGTAGACAATGTGAAAAATAATTGTCAAAAAAGGAAAATGAAGAAACAATAAAATTAAAGGAAAGCTTTTGAGTGGTGTGTAGATAATATTTTATGACTAGTGGATCCTAATGACAAGTGATACTTTTGTCTTGGAATGTTCAAAAATTTGATCTTTGCTAAAAAAAAAAGAAAAAGAAATGTTTTGAGTTTGAATTAGTTTCGCTTCCTTCAAAAGAGTGGATCTGTCTTTAATTCAATGCTTGTCACATTGTTATTGTGTTTGACTCATCTTTGTATTATTATGCATGTTTTTCTGACGTTGAAGTCTACGAATAAAATTGAACAATTTGGCTGATCATCTTTTTTTATTTTATTTATTGTACTTTCCATGGCAATTACAAACTCGGGAAGTGCAACAATTCCTTCAAAATATGTTTTGATATTTCTTCAAATCGGGAACTGAGCAGAGAGGTACACGTTGGACATATTTCCAGAAAATCTGATACATTTCAAACGAATCAAAAGAAAACCTTTCAAAATGAAAAACATTCCATTTGAATACCACAGTAATAGGAAAAATCAGAGGCAGTTTAGTACTGTCTGACCACGGATTGTATGTAATCTGGCAATCTGCCAAGTAAAGACGAGTCCATCTGATTCAATCTAACAGGGAAGATGAGAAAGTAGCGATGGGATATTGATACACGCGTTTTGTAATGTCTCTAGTGCCTTATTCATTTATTGCATTCTCAGAAATAAAGTAAGGGGAAACAAAGATAGTTACCATGGAAACAACAAAAAGAAAATAAAATATTTTCATTTCGTTCAGGAACGTAAAAGCAAAATGGTAAGCTCAAAACTTTGTTGTGAATAAATAAATCAATTAACTTTTGCCGTGAGAATAGAGATAGAATCTACTTTAGTTTGAAAAAATGTTGCTGCGAGCAAATTGTCATTTTTACAAAACTAAGGCTAAATAATAGAGATGCAAAAGTGCACATCTGAAACAAACCAATTAACACCCCTATAAACTAATAGATACGTCCATTTCCGCCTATAAACCGGATATTAGCCTTTCCATGTAATCGATGGTCAAACTGTACTTAAATTCTTTCGAGGGAATGACTGTTGTATACGGTGGCAACTACCGGTGCCTAAAATGCATGACATTGCTGGTAACTCCCACATAAAAGAAACATGACAAATACTTGTCAATAACCACACTAAACCAACCACTTTTAAAGTACGTAAGTACCATTACATTACTGATTTATTTACAAAATTATTTAAGCATAATTTGTACATCGTTTACGTTTTGCGTGGTTTAACTATATAGCAAACTGATTTACATGTATCGTAGGTTCACTGTATGCTATTTGCTAAGGTTGCAAAACTCACGTTTATCTTAAAACCTGGAGTTAAATCTACAAAACAGAATTTTAATTGATATCAAAATAAAAAAATGCATTAAAATTACCAAAATACCATCAACGCTGATAAATATGTTGATATATATTATGTCAGCTATTCTCAATCCATAAGACGCTTTCTCTTAGAGGGATACGAATATTTTAAAACGGCGGGGGGGGGGGGGGGGGTAGCATGACTCATATTGAACGTTCAAACTTATATTTAGCTACAAAATTGCTATCAGGTAAAAGGTAAAAAGAATCCATTTTCTTAAAAAAAAAAAAACATAATTTCCATAGTTTAGTGCTGATTTTCAGTTAAGGTCGTGAGGTATCGTTAGCGTAAAAATACTCAAAATGCATTTCTTTAACGTTGTCATTTTATGGTGGGAATGCGTGTTGAGCATTTCGGTTGAAAAATGCTGTTATGCAGAACTTACGAACGTAATGCGATACACTTACTGTCTTTAATGCCAAAACTCGTAATACCATTTATAATACATGGAAACGAAGGGGAAAATATAAAAGCACTCTGCTGAACGCATTACTAAAACAGGAATAGTTTCACTTGCACAAATTAGCATTTGTTCTGTACATTTAAAGCAAAAAATGCGAAAAATAATGAGTAATTGCGTTAATGAATCGTAATTAAAATTACATTAATGTAGTATCAATTTAAATGATGCTTACTATTTCAGTTGATTTACATAATTAAATATGTAACCTCAAATATTTGACTTGATGAAATCAAATATTTTATTCATTTCTGTAAAAGCTTTTTGTTAATCTTAAAGAAGTTAATGGTTGTTGTCCATTTCTTTTAATTGTTTTGAAATAAACATGAGCTGATTTAAGTGTTCTTTAATGCTTAATGTAACTTTCTTACAAAAACAATTAGCGTTTTGTAACCAAAAAAGTGCAATAAATTTTTGTGGGGATGATGTTCGCTGAAAAAGGTGTATTTATCTGAATGAAGGAAAAGAAACTATTTTAAGCTCAGAATATATTTTAATCTTCGGATGTTTCGTTGTAAGGAGAGCAAAGCACTTTTTTTTTTTTTTTTTTGAAAACTGAGAGGCTGACATGGGAAAGACAGTAAGTTACAAACTTTGAGTTTTTTTTTTTTTTTGAGCAATCACGATTGCTTATTGTTCTTATGTGACTGTTTTGAATTCCTATCATTTTATTTTCCCACCAACACCCTCTGCCAGCACCACCGTCGCATCGACCGGCCGCGGCCTCACGATGCTGCTCCTCTTGCGAAAACCGTCTCCAGGTTGCGTCCATATCCTACACACATACACACACACACACACACACACACTTATGCCTGAGCACAGACACAAACACACACTCATGCCTGCACACAGACACAAACACTTTTGCCTACATACACACACACGAACACCTACACACACACACGCGCGTACACACGCAGCACTGCATTACACAACACGCATAAACATGCATACATACACGCACCCACTCACATGCGCCTACACAAACACACACGCTCATTCATACACACGCACGCTCGTGATTGCGAAAAACATAATTTGAATTCAAGATGCCAAAAATTCAAATTAATTAATTTTTTTTTTCACGGAAAAGAAACAGTAAGCGTTAGAGCCACTGGCATGGAATCAACAGTAAGCCAATCGGCAAAATGATTTAGTTCCGAAAAGTGTCAAAAGATGGCCCTTGCATGTAGTCCACGATACTTGGCCTCGCATTTTATGTTTCCCTTGTAAAATGTAGTTTTTGCGACTTTCTTTCTTCCCAATGTCAGTCTCTCAATTAAAAAAGTTGAAAGGCTACCTTAAACGATGAATTGAGAAACAAATCCCTAAAATTCATTTTCGTTAATTATATTTATTTCGTTACATGATTTTTCAGTTCTGGTACCATTGATGACAGGGCCGTCCCAAGAGGGGGGCGAGCGGGGCAATCGCCTCGGGCGCCACGAAATGAGGGGGCGCCGCAAAGTTTCAACGGAACACGACGACATTCACACGAAATGAGGGGCGCAGCAAGGCGCTCCTCATCGTATAAAATGCCCCAATTGCATAAAATTGGGGGCGCCTTGCGGCGCCCCCTCATTGCATGTATCATAGATACACAGTCAAAAACACAAATTACAGAATCATTGCAATGATTCTCTATTTTTTTCCTAGGGCACGAAAATATTCCTCTCTCTGTCTCCAAAACATTAGTTTCCTTTGTATCATTGAAGCAGATACAATTTCTGAGAATATAGCTCTTTAGAATCAAACAAAAGCCACTTCTTTTTTGTCTAGTTCTCACCAAATTTGCTTGAATTCTGCCCCTACGTGCAGTGACGTAACCAGAAAAAGTTTTAAAGGGGCACATTAAAAAACAAAAAACAGATTTTTTCTTTTCTTTTTTTTTTGATCTGATAGGAAAAAAGGTCAAAAGGTGTCCAGTCAAAAGTTTGAAACTTCTAGTTTTGAAAACGCAATTTTAGCCTCAAAAACGCGACTATAGGCCAAATTTATTGACGTTAGGGAGGGAGCTCAGAAACTGTTTCTGATCGATGATTTTTTTTAAATAGATATT
Source organism: Uloborus diversus (assembly GCF_026930045.1). Classification (NCBI taxonomy): domain Eukaryota; kingdom Metazoa; phylum Arthropoda; class Arachnida; order Araneae; family Uloboridae; genus Uloborus; species Uloborus diversus. The sequence continues at coordinate 60,421,224 of NC_072731.1, read as the reverse complement.
GAAATCGATTTCTTCTCCCCTGCAAGTTTTCGAAATTGAAGTTTCAAAAATGCAACTTTAGACGAACTTTGACGATTTTACGGACGGGAGAATCTGGAGCATTTCCCAGGAAAATTACTTAAAATTGTGGTTCAAAAACTTTAGCCATGTTTTACATTCAGGGGCAATTCCATTTAAATTTTTTGTGATATTAAAGAAAGGCGGCATGGGGATCCTTGCACGAATATTTTCTTAAACTTAAGTCTTAAAGCGCAATTCGTAAGGCCATATTTTGTAATATTAGGGCCAATAATTTTTCGAAATGAGAGCCCCAAAACTCAATTCGGAGCAACTTTCGATGTTGTTGAGTATTTGTGCGCTTCTCCCTAAAACTTGCAAATATTTGATGCAAAAGAATAACATCTTTGTTTATAACACATATGAAAGTTGGTATTAAGTTGGTACAAGTAAAACCACAAAAAACTCTTGAAAAGAATCATTGGATCGAAATCTAATTTTGATGTAATTTACTTCGATAAATACATTTTCTATTTATAATCAGCAACTTATTTATTTGTGTTCTTCGTTTGAGCAATATGAATAACCAATTCAGTTTTAATTGTAAGTTTTTTATCAAGTGCGATAACATTTTACTTGATACATATTTGGATTTTTAACATTTCCATTTTTCGAAAAGTTTTTGGGGCATTAATGTTTTACAGATATTAGAAACATGTTCATTGCTTGTCTTTTAATTTGTATTATGCATAGCCTTCTGATTGTTCTATTCATTAATATGTGAGAAATTCAAGTATGTATTATGCACTGATGTTATAGCTAACTTGATTTTTCTGTGTGCATGGGGAGGGTGGGGGCGCCAGGAAACTTCGCCCCGGGCGCCGTCAGAGCTTTGGACGGCCCTGATTGATGATTCTTGAACTGAAATGTACTAGCATCAGTTTCAAATTAAAAGTTGTGGCAGAGGCTATTATAAAGGCTTATCTATGGTAAAACGGATCAAAATCTTAGCATTTAATTTTGGACTTTCCTATTTGTAGTCATTTTAAAGTGACGCTTTAATTATAAAGACCCATAAAAAGAAATTTCCTCTCTAGAACGAAAACTAAATAAATAAACTTTTAAGTATATAAATAAAAGTATAATGAAATAAGAAATGCAAAATAAAAAAACTATATAAATCTGAGCAGCTATAAAACATGGCGCGCTCAGTGGAATGCGGTTGAAGTCAGAATTAAGAGTTATCTTGTCAGTAAATCTTCAACTATTACAGACTACAATAAATAAAACAATATTATTACAGACGACACAAGCAGAGTTTAATAGTTTATTGAGACACTTCGTTCAAAATTCTTCAAACTTTACCGTACTGCGTTAGATTATATTTAAACAAAGTAGTGGAAGTAGCGAGAATTTTTACAAAATTCTATATTTCCTTAAATTTTGGTTTAGAATTCCTGAAATTTTTAGAGGATTCAGACATCAGTTGCGCAAGACCTTTGTGCTTGAAAAGTGAACGGAAATAAAGCAATGTAAATAGACACAAATTTTCAGGAAACTGCATCTATGTATTTTGGAGTTACAAGGAACCCCTTTATCAATGTAAAAAAGTGAGCTTATGGATGCAAAAATATCCAACAAAAGCAGCGAGACGGAACAATAGGCAGTTAAAAAATAAGATAGCGGATTGATCAAACAACTAATGAGAAAATAGTAAACCATTAAAAAACAAATAGGAATACGAATAAAGAGCGAAAACTTTTCACGGGTAAAAAGAATTCTCAGGAAAAAAAAAAATAATTATATAGTTGAAAGATAAAGACAAAACTTAATAATGAAAAGAACAATTTCAATATTAGTGAACCGCAAAGAACAGCAGAATGAAAGAAATAACTTTGAGTCTTTGTTTTCATTAACTCTACAAAACCATCGCGGAAAAATCAGCCTCAAGAATATCGTCATAGCAACTTTCAGGGCCGTGCAGGGGGGGGGGCGGCACCTGTTGGCACAGGTCCCGAGTCTGAAAGGGGCCCAATATTTTTAAAACTATGCGTGAAACATACGGATAAACAATATGGAGGGGCGCCCGGAAAAGTCTTGTGTGACCAGGCACCAAAATTTCTGTGCACACCCCTCTGCCTCATTTTACTCCAAAAAAACATTTTTCCAATAAAATATTTTGAGTTTTGGATAACTAGCAGCGGTGAAAACTTTGTTGCTTAACGACGGAAGTTTGAAAGTCTTTCTGTCTTTGTAAACCCCAAAAGGCACTTGTGAAATATTTTGAAAAATTACGGCCTAATATACTTTCGTGACTTTTTTTTTTTTTTTTGTGCAAAAATTCAACGTTTAACTATTATGGGAACTTCTGAATAAATTCCGAATTTCATTATTAAAATGCTCGACAAATCTGCATCACAAGAATAAATCATAAGGCAAACTAGAGGCGACAGTTGACCTTTCCGATATTCCAACCTTTAAAAACTTTCATCATTAAAAATCCCAATATAAGTTTCGATTTAAAAAGAGTTTAGAGCAATCTACACGTTTCAATTTCCCCTTAGCATTTTCCCTTTGAGCAAAGTATTTTCGTCAGTGAATGCCTCTTGCTTTAATTATCTCCCAAGTAATTTGTTCTTTATATATTAATTCGAGAGAGAGAAGTAACAATCTCTCTGTTTGCATTAATACTCATTTACACATCTTAAATGGGCTATCAAACTCGTAATTGTGACACTCTTTGCTCTTAAGTAACACTCTACATTACATCGAACAAAATTAAATGTTACGAAAGATATTGAAAGTCGAGCCTTTGAAATTATGAATTAATATTTATGATTAGGAAATATTTGTTTCCTCATTACTTTAATCAATATAATGTTTTACATACCATTATAATTTCACCCGATTTCCATTTCTTGTTACCTTTCGTAGTTACAATGCTAATAGTTTGATTTTTTAAAAAAGTAATTTGGTGGAAAAACTGATTTTTTTTTTTTTTTAACTTGAATTGAATCTAAAAAAATGAACTGTTTTTGGCAGATTTGAAGTTTTAAAATCGTGAACTGCAATGTAAAAAACTTCTGTTACATAAACATGTTTTTAATTTTCTGGCTTAAAATGATGGCGATGGTGAATAATGTTACCATATTTTGCTGCAAAATTTCCTTGTAATAACAAAAAGTTTGCTGCACCAAAATATAGTAAAATACAGGAATCATCCTTTGTTTAAGTATTTCTTTTGAATCCCCTTGAGAATTTATTTTATACTAGTGATACCCGCACGGCTTTGCCCGTAATAGAAAAATCATAAGGTCTTTTGATTCGCCTGTATATTTACAAATAATGTCTGGTGAATTTTCTCGCCAGTTGGCTTGTACCCATCTTACGGTTCCACGTTATGATAATTTCGTATCTCGCCAATTGGCATGTGCCCATGTTACGGTTCCACATTATGATAATTTCGTAATTTACTCGTCCATCTTATGGTTTTTTTTTTCTTAAAATTGGAATAGAAAAAGAACCACATCGAATTTTCGAAAAATCTTTTCGAGGTGCACACCCCCATGCTACATACTAACTTTGTGCCAAATTTCATGAAAATCGGTCTAACGGTCTAGGCGCTATGCGCGTCACAGACATCCAGACATCCTCCGGAGAGCGAGACTTTCAGCTTTATTATTAGTAAAGAAAATAATGTATGGTGAATTTTCTCGCCAGTTGGCTTGTACCCATCTTACGATTCCACGTTATGATGATTTCGTATCTCGCCAATTGGCTTGTGCCCATGTTACGGTTCCACGTTATGATAATTTCGTAATTTACTCGTCCATCTTATGATATTTTTTTTCTTAAAATTGAAATAGAAAAAGAACCACATCGAATTTTCGAAAAATCGCTTCGAGGTGCACACCCCCATGCTACATACTAACTTTGTGCCACATTTCATGAAAATCGGCCGAACGGTCTAGGCGCTATGCGCGTCACAGACATCCTACAGACATCCAGACATCCTAGAGACATCCAGACATCCTCTGGACAGAGAGACTTTCAGCTTTATTATTAGTAAAGAATCCTAAATATCGGCATTTTATCTGGAAAAGCGTTATAGCTGTTTCCAAACACTGTATTTATTCAAAAATAGTTCTTAATAACACCTGAATTAACTTCAAATAACTGTTTAAAATATTAAAATTAAGCACTCGATTTTGTACCTTACAGCACATTAAAGACGTAGCTAATATTCATAAGCACAATCATTTAAAACGAATTTGTTATCAACACTGTTACATGCAACTTACTTGTTAAATAAAACAAAATGAATGTAACTTAAGTTAAAAAAATTAGATGTCCAAAATCTGCTCAATGCATTAGCATGGGGTTGACATTTTTACATCTATATATATAAAAGTGGACTTTGGTAAATTTGTTCCCTAAGATCTCAGAAACTACCCGGCAGATTTGGCTGAAACTTTCACCGTTTGTTCTTTTTGGTACTGGGGAGGTTTGTAGACCAGTTCGAAAAAAATCCGATTGATAGTTCCTTTTTTATTCTAATTTTTCCAAATTTTCGCATAAATGCCCCAATATGACGGTGAAAAAATACGTGCACATATTAAAATTATGTGTCCATCGAAAGCGCTTATTTTTCTGCTGAAGATGGCATCTGTTAGAAAGTTTTAAGTTGTATGAAAAACGAGATATGAGCTTTTTTTGTTCCATGTTCGAAGGCTCTCCTCAACCCAATTCATTATTTAGTGTATCATCTCAACTCTCAGTTGATAGCTAGAATTGTTGTACTGTTCAATATTTTTGCGTTTCGTGTGACTGTTCGAGAGGCTTTTCTCAAGTCAAATCTTAAAGTAACTTTTTTTCACAAGATTGGCTAATAATAACTAGATTTGGCTGATTATTTTCCATTTAAACGGATCTTCAATTGTAATTACTGGGTTTTTTTATAATTATTTGTGCTGATTGGACACCTAATCATTATCCAATCTAACAGCAGAAACCTCGCCAAAATTTATGTAGAAAGATTTCAGTAGCGGATGCATTTGGCAGTTTTTTCAACTGTCACGGTTTTTGAAGCCAAAGACTATGTAATAATTTTTGTCAGCTTTCAGAATGTAAACAAAATATCGCCAATCAAAGAATCTTTAAAAACTTTTTTCACTGTAAAATAATCCAGAAACTAAATTAGGCAAATCCACAAACAGCACAAAAACTTCCATTAATGTGACTTTGTGCACAAATTCAAACCAACGCCAAATTTTACTACTTATTTTGGAAACATTACGGATGAAATTGTTTAGCGCCATTTTATGGTGACCAAATGTATCTTAGGATATGGCGACAATATCTATTTAACAAAAATTAGTAACATACCGTTTTACAAAGTAAGGAGGAAGAGCATTACCCAAGGTATCCCAAAACGATTTCCGCAAATTCGGTAATATTTTAAATCGCACCAAGAACCCACAATAATTGAAATTTTCCAAAATAACTAAGCAAGTTTAAGGGGATCACGGGCGTGCGGCTACATTTTTTTAAACAGTTCGTTCTTCAATAGACATACAGAGAAGGTAAGGCTCAATGTAAAAAAAATAATAATAATAAGTATTAACTGATAAATCTTTTTAAAAATGTGAAGTTTAATTTCACATTTCGGAAATTCTTAACATTTGTATACGCTTAAATTTTGTGTTTTCGTTTCTAAATGAATACTATTTTGCTCTTTATACTTACTGCTACTTTAGTTTTATGAGTAAGGAAGAAGCTAGATTTTAAACCACGTCAAAAATTTGTGTTTTAAGTTCTTTCACTTAAAACAGAAAACAAATGCAAGTAACGATTGTTTCTCACAATTATTGCTAACCCAGGCAACGCCGGGTATTTCTGCTAGTTAAATATAAAATCCATTGTTGGGTAAATTCGTTGCATAACAACAGGAATGTCAAAAGTAATCACAATGTAAAATTTGAATAAAGGCCTCTCTGGAGCAAGCATGACATTTATAGCTTTCTTAGGAGTTGCATCCTTATCTTCTTTATCTTTATCTTTACTAATAATAAAGCAGAAAGTCTCTCTGTCCGGAGGATGTCTGTAGGATGTCTCTCTGGATGTCTCTCTGGATGTCTCTCTGGATGTCTGTAGGATGTCTGTGACGCGCATAGCGCCTAAACCGTTCGGCCGATTTTCATGAAATTTGGCACAAAGTTAGTATGTAGCATGGGGGTGTGCACCTCGAAGCGATTTTTCGAAAATTCGATGTGGTTCTTTTTTTATTCCAATTTTAAGAAAAAAAAAACTATCATAAATTACGAAATTATCGTAACGTGGAACCGTAACATGGGCACAAGCCAATGGGCGAGATACGAAATTATCATAACGTGGAACTGTAACGTCGGTACAAGCCAATTGGCGAGAAAATTCACCATACATTATTTGTAAATATACAAGCGAACCAAAAGACCTTTAATTTTTGTATTACGGGCGAAGCCGTGCGGGTGCCACTAGTTATACATAAAGGTCTAAGCTCTGTCCGGATGTCCGGGGTAAACGTCAAAACTACTGGACGGATTTCAACCATTTTTTCACCATAGATAGCTACATAATCGGGGAACAACTTAGGCTATAATTTGTTCCTTAAAAACTTAGATTTCAAAAGTTATGGTGGAAAACAGCAAATTTCATGTAATTTCTCCATTGAATGATTAAATATAAAATCCATTGTTGGGTAAATTCGTTGCCTAACAACAGGAATGTTAAAAGTAATCACAATGTAAAATTTGAATCAAGGCCTCTCTGGAGCAAGCATGACATTTATAGCTTTCTTAGGAGTTGCATCCTTATCTTTATACATAAAGGTCTAATCTCTGTCCGGATGTCCGGGGTAAACGTCAAAACTACTGGACGGATTTCAACCATTTTTTCACCATAGATAGCTACATAATCGGGGAACAACTTAGGCTATAATTTGTTCCTTAAAAACTTAGATTTCAAAAGTTATGGTGGAAAACAGCAAATTTCATGTAATTTCCCCATTGAATGATTAAATATAAAATCCATTGTTGAGTAAATTCGTTGCCTAACAACAGGAATGTTAAAAGTAATCACAATGTAAAATTTGAATCAAGGCCTCTCTGGAGCAAGCATGACATTTATAGCTTTCTTAGGAGTTGCATCCTTATCTTTATACCTAAAGGTCTAAGCTCTGTCCGGATGTCCGGGGTAAACGTCAAAACTACTGGACGGATTTCAACCATTTTTTCGCCATAGATAGCTACATAATCGGGGAACAACTTAGGCTATAATTTGTTCCTTAAAAACTTAGATTTCAAAAGTTATGGTGGAAAACAGCAAATTTCATGTAATTTCCCCATTGAATGATGAAATATAAAATCCATTGTTGGGTAAATTCGTTGCCTAACAACAGGAATGTTAAAAGTAATCACAATGTAAAATTTGAATCAAGGCCTCTCTGGAGCAAGCATGACATTTATAGCTTTATTAGGAGTTGCATCCTTAGCTTTATACATAAAGGTCTAAGCTCTGTCCGGATGTCCGGGGTAAACGTCAAAACTACTGGACGGATTTCAACCATTTTTTCACCATAGATAGTTACATCACCATATATAGAGTAAAGAAATATACATAGAGAGGCCCCGTCTATGGTAAGAAGGAGATGAAATTGGAGCCGGAATTGTGGGGTACAGTGGTGCAATGATTAGCGGGGTTATGATAACGTAATCACTTCGCGAGTATAGTTTTCACCAATCTCGCAAAGAGACCGTATAAAGTAGCTGGCGGATTGGTTTGAATTTTAATTCATGTATTAATGCAATTTCAAAAACGTGCTCCATAAACTTGCAACAATATCTAAGTTTAAATTAACAACCAATTGAGATTCAGTAATGGAATGTTTGGAATCAAGATGTATCATAAAATGCTTAGCAAGAAGCTAAGGATCTTTGGATATAGCGGTGAAACTTCCGGCTTCAATTTCTTAGTATAGCAGGGCCTCTCTATGTAATTTCTTTACTCTATGTGATTAAACATAAAATCCTTTTTTTACAAAAATTCGTTGCCTAACAACAGCAATATTAAAAGTAATTGTAATGAAAATTTTGAATCAAGGCTTCTCCGGAGCAAACATGAGTTTAAAGTCATTTAAACATTTGGAAACTCTACGTTTCGCACCCTGAGGGTAGGAGAGCTTTAGTTCAGAGTTAAAGCTTATAGTAGAGAGCTTTTTTTTCTTCTTCTGTGTGCGTGTGTGTACTATTTAATTAAATGAAGCGCACAGTTTTTTTAGTGATCTTTGTTTTTGTTAGTTCATATTTTGTAAATTCTTCAAAATTTTAATATGCTTAAATTCGTGCTTTCGCTTCTAAATGAATATTCGTTGGTTCTTTACACTTATTGCTATTTTACTTTTATGGGTAAGGAAGAAGTTCGATTTTTAATCACGTCAAAGCGGTGTGTTTTGAGTTCTTTGAATTAAAACAGAAAACGAAAGAAAGTAGCGATTGTTTCTTACAATTATTACTGACCCAGGCAACGCCGGGTACATTTGCTAGTACAATATAAAGAAGGTCCTCATTTTACGCGGGGGTTATGTTAAATTAAGTTTAATGTATACTTTTTCCAATGCATATGCACAACGTACATAAGGAAACATAAATTGACTTAGTGTTTATAAAAAATAGTTGGTTACAATAGTCTTTTGGCCGTTATGAATTATTTTTCTCTGTAGTTTCTTCTGGGTAACGTACTCACAGTCCGATATTTGCATGACTTCTTTCAGTAACAAATCAGAAGATTAATTGTCATTGTCAAGGAATGGCTCAAAATTTTCAATGTGGAAGATTTTGTTGTATATCGTCAATGTTGGAATCCTCATTGGCTTGCTTCTCTTTTGTCACTTCTAAAACCTCTTCTTCCAGTGAGTTCTAAATCGTGTGAATTTAATTATTTTACTTTTGGAGAGAACTCTGAGACAAATCGCAAAAACAAATTTCCAGCGGCCAATGCTCGATTATAAGAACACTAAAATTCAGTTCATTCAATTCAGTCTGCAAGCTCAGGAATTTAGATTTTGAAAGAAAGGAAATTTTTTATTTGTTTTCAATGCCGCATACGCATAAAATACAAATTTATCCGTGTAAAATAAAATAAAGGAGTCAAATCTAAAACCGCGTATAATCAAATCCACGTAAAGTACGTCCTTGTAAAATGAGGGTCTACTGTATATACGATTACTTTATTTCCGGAATTTTAAACTTCATTTTTTAATTTTTACATGTTTCTTTCAATGTAAGTTGCCAAGATGCCTCCAACTATAAAATATCAGCTTTCCAAAAATATATTTTTTTACATTAAAAAAACAATTATTTGTACGCGTTACGGGTGTGGTCGTACAGTCACATCCGCAACACGTTCAAATAAATATTTTTTAACTACAGTAGTCTTTTAGCAATTGGATACTTTATATTACGATGCATTATGGTTCCTTATATCTCAATGTACAAAAATTAAAAACAAGGATCAAAATTCCGGAAATAAGATACCAGTTACGTAAAAATATCACACCCCTGCAAATGCATTGAACGAGTGACAAACATACCATGAAATGTCGATTTGTAAAGTAAGGCGGAATTAAGATCTGAAACTTCAACATTTCCATGTCAGGCGATTCAATAATACTTACATAAGGAATATCTTTTGATTTTATTTAGATTTGAGGCAAAATATTCTCATCGCGTTTCTCACTTGATGCCTCTGGCAAGAGTAAAAACTTTTAAACTACCTAGAACATTGCTTTTGGGCAACGAAACAGCTTTTAAGATTTCAGTTAAACACACCATATCTACAAACCAGTCATACAGAACTTCATCAAGTCCTTTCTAAAGGTTTTCCGATCGTTATCTCGGATATGAAAGCCAATTTTGAATTCGCGAGAAGTTACATTGAGAATATATACTTAGTTTGTGTGTTAGAATTCAAAAGCATACTTCAAAAAGTATGAATCAAACAGTTCATTGATTTATCTGTTCGTGTGAAACTAAGAATGTGAAAGGAATACATAAGTTTGAAATTTTTAATCCTAAACTTGCAGTACACTTATAAAATATTTAACAATTACCACAAAAATACTCAGCCATTATTCACGTACTTCATAAAGGCTAAAAGATAACTTGCTAGTTTTTCTTCATGAAATTTCTAACTCAAGTACCTCTGGTGTGAACATTAACCAAGATGTATATCATGAATTATTCAAAAATCTATTAACAAGAATTTGGTTTAAAATGCATACGATTTTTGGGTCGATGTTTTTACTTGTGTGTGTCCGTGTGTGTGTCACGTATGTGTGTGACCAGTTTTTTTGTGGCCGCTCTACAGCAAAAACCACCACATGAAATGGAATGAAATTTGAAATTTGGTAGACATATGTGCCCTTATATGAACTTGAGCCCATTGGTTTTTGGCGCGAATTCTCCCAGGGGGTGGGGAGGACGTTTCTTGAGTTATGCGTGCCTGCTAATTCCCAAGAAGTTACTGGCAGAATCAAACAAAATTTGGTCCATGTGTTGCCCCTAACAAGTACATGTGCCGATTCAATTTTGGTGTCAATAGCTCAAACGGGGATTGAGGTACAGAATGTGTTTTGTCGTCAATTGTGACTGCTGCATCTCAAGAAATGATGAACTGAATCAAACAAAAATGTATCGACAAGTAAAAATTTATCGACAAGTGCCCTTAGAGGGTATAAGAGCTGATTCTATTTTGGCGTGAACAGCTGAAAAGGGGGTGGCGCAATCGAACGTTCTTTTTTTCCAGTGTGAGTGCCATATCTCAAAATGTAATGCTACGTTCTGGATGAAATTTGGAATAAATGTGAATCCATATGTAAATAGGCTTTGATTCAATTTTGGCGCCAATCGTGGGGGGGGGGGGGGACTGATTTTTATTTTTTGAAGAATCACATTGCTTATTGTTCTCATTTGACTGTTTTGAATTCCTATGATTTTACTTCCCCCCCCCCCCCGCCTCCCTCTGCAGCGCCACCGTCGACCGGCTCCTCCCGATGTTGCTCCTCTTGCGAAAACCGTCTTTAGGTTGCATCCACATCCTACTCACTCACACACACACACACACACAACTACACATACACACACAACTACGCACACACACACTCATGCCTGCACACCTGCATACAGACACAAACATGCACGCCTACATGCATACACACACTCGTGATTGCGAAAAACATAATCTAAATTCCAGATTTCAAAATTATTTTATTTATTTTATTTTTTTTTTTTATGAATGAAAATAGCTTTATTAATGCAACAAAGATAAATCGTAACAGGCTGCCGTCTGAGTGTTTCTCGTGATTTTAATTGTATCGAAAATGTTATCTCAATGATTTAAAATTTTTAACTGTTGCCATCTTGTGTTTGTTAACAAATAAATATCTGTAGTTATTTTAAGCAAGGCTTTTTGAATTCTATTCAATTTTCATTCTTTACTTTGCTTTTAAAATAAATCGGGAATTATTCGCAACTCCAACGAACTATAAGGGGCACTGAAGTCCCTGTCTAATGGCGGACTTAAAAACTAAAACAAACTCACATGGTAACGAAGAAAATGCTAAAAGTGTTGTGATTTTTGTTCGTACGTATGATTTTTTCGCTTTATTCTTTTTAAATTAATTTTCAAAGTCTTGTGGATATTCTGACCCACGTAGAAAGAAATGAGAATTCAAGAAGCATTACTAAACGTCAAAGATTAATGCAAACTACGTAGTTCGTAGTTCTAAGCAGCTATTTCCACGATGTTGAATTCGATATTTATCAATTCTTGATAAAACTAAATAATAATTGTGGCCTGACAAGAATAACAATTAATGCTAGAAAATTCAATATGACATTACAAATTGTTATCGAAAGAAGATGATACTTTTTTGCCTTGCTTGGCTAGCGCTCATTGTTTTCCATTTGTAGCTGAGTTATTTCTCTCGAATTCCCGAATCGGTTAATTTAAAAATTTTCTGTTTCGATTTTTCTAACTTCTGAGTTACGATTTAATTGTGTCATGTTATGCAAATCATCAACAAAATTCTCATGGATATATGGTGGTAGTTTTCTTTTCAGTTGATTGACCATTATTTCTTTTCATTTATCGAATTCTGTAATCTTACTACCATTTTATTCCACTCATGATAAAAATAAAAAATGGTTTAACTAAAAACACGAAATCTCGCCAAGGCTACTTTGCTCGCACTATACTAAAACTATAACCCTAAACAAATTTGGCGAAACCTTTCGGCTGAGAATAAAAGGAATAAAGTAAATTCTTTCTCGGTTATTCATTTTGTTCTACGATAATATATTCAAGAAAATATTTTGCATACTGTCCATTCCAACTAAATGCTGCTGTAAAATATGGTAAGTTTAATTAATTTAAGATTAAAAAAAACCCCATATTCTTACAAATTCATACAAAACAATAATTCTTTTTACCTTGTATAACGTTATCCAAGTTTGTTAATCCAGAATTTTCGCTTTCGCCAATTATTAAGGAAATAATGAAAACTAACATTATTTTGAGAAGCTCGAGAATACTACTAAGGGACGAATTAATTTCTGTAGCTGAAAGCAAACTAAGACACATCGATTGCGTTAATAAATACTCAGAACAAACTGCCTGTGTTTACGTCAACAGACACACGTGGAACACAACGTGGCAATGTTTTAGTTTCATTTGCAGTTTTGTAAATCACCGCAAGGTAGCGTATTCGAGCGCTGGAGTTCCGAATTAAATTGGGAAGGTCGTCAAGTTTTGGCGTATGTAATTTTGTTTTTGTTGGGAATATTGCTTTCTCGTCAAGCATGCAGAGGAATCAGAATTATAAGAAAGATATAAAAGAAAGTTTCGTGATGGCCACAACATACTAGTTTTTACCGAGCAAACGTTCAGAGATTGATTTGATGCTTCTTTGAACAGGTACATGGGAAACTGCATATTTGCCGAATGAGTTCTGAATAAGTTTGATATTACTGATGTAGCCAATAAACTGTCATAATTTTAAGTTAAACTTACGGCTTTATTGTCAACTTGAAAATTAAGAATGTGCTCTTAATACTAAGCTTTTTTTGTTCTACTGTGGTGAGTTACAATGTCGTTGACTTATTGTTACAGTCAAGTGCAAAAATAGGGACAGTACCCTAACTCCCTAACTTGGGACATTTTGCGAAATTTAGTTTTGAGGGCTGGTATATCTTTTGGTATTTCACCAGTAAGAAATAAATGGTGTTACAGAATAATTGAATAATTATTTTATAAGGCTATGTGAGTTGAACTTTGATGTATATGTTTTTTGGGCTATTTTTATGATTTTGAAAACTTTTGACACTGTTCCAGGTTAGGATACTAAGGCATAAAAAATGTTTATAAGGAATGTTGAGGAAATAAAGTGCATAATTGTATTAACAAAAACGTACAGACACCAAATTTTATAAATTGAAGGTTATTCTGATGACAATAAATGTATCACACCATAACAGGACAGAACAGTTGTCATTGTTAAAAAAATTTGAATCTATTGATGAGCAAAAGACGTTTTCCCAAATTATTACATATATTAATTCTACTAATGAAAGTGAGTCTTATAGTTTAGATGAGTCTAATTTATTTGTAGTGAATTTCACGCATTATGAATAAATGAACATGATTGTGGTAGTATGTGAAATAAGGAACATGGAGAGCTAAAAATAAGCTACGTTTATATTTATCTGGGTTCATCAATTGCTGTTATGCTTCCAAATATAGAGAGGAAAGCAGAAATATTGCATTCAAAAGAATTAAGAAGGCTGGGGAGACATTCAATGCTTTCAGGGGCAAGTGTACATTCTAAAATCATTGAAAGTTTATAATATTCTATTATTTCTATCTGCTGATATTTTTTTCTTCAACGGGTTGTAAAATAAACTTCTTTAAAATGATAGTTAGTGTCCCAACCAATAATCTATTGCTGAATACATGAAAGAAAGATCAAAATAAGTGTCACAAGTTAGGGAGGGAGTCCCTAACTTGGGACAGTGAACATTTTTTTGTTTTATTTTTAAAGGGACATATCTACACATCTGTACCTTATCCTAAGGTGAAGTACTAAGGCACATCTTAAAAATAGAAGACTTCGTTCGAATGGAAAACACGTTATTAATATTCTACTAAAGGTAAAAGTGCAAAACTGTCCCAAGTATGGGCACTTGACTGTATTTTAAAAATATCGAAAGCAGTTTGCTATCGAGTGTGGCCGAACCGAATCTTGACGTAGGATCACTTGTAGGCATGCCAAACGATTAATTTAGTCTGGTGTCTAGCGTGAGGAATCCACATGTAAAATTCTGCTCTTTCACATGTGCAATTCTTTTACTTTAGCGTTGCTCCAGAGAAAGCATGTTGCCATGAATCATGAATGTAATAGCAGAGTGAATTTTCTCTGCGTCGGAAAAAGAGAATCAAGGAAGAAAAACAATGAACTCATTCTGAAATCTAGCATCAAGAATCAACTTTTAGAGTTTCGTCTTTTGACCTATGCAAAGATTTGCTCTTGTAATCTCTTAGTCATGATTTGCTGTTTGAGTAAGAATTACTTTGCTCCAAAGAGTGCACGTTGCCTTGAATTATGAGTCTGAACACACAGTTTTTTGACGGTGTAAAATGTATTTGAGGATTTGCCAATTACTTATTCTGTCTTCTGTCGTGTCAAGAAGTCCATTTCTAGAATCACGTCATTTTCCATTTGTTAAACGTTTATTACGGTAATTTTAATGCTTATTTGTAGGACCTACGTTGATTTAGGGTTTTTAAATGTCCACCCGGTTTCGAGCAAATATTCAACACGAAAAAATAACTTTTTTTTCCTTCTATTTGTTAGAATAAGCCATATACTTCGTACTCTTAGAATTCAACTAGACAAAATGAGAGTGATTTCTAAGCAAGAGTTCGAATTATCATTCAAATTCGAAGCTTTGATTATGAATATTTAAACCAGATGTCTCTTTCCTCATCATGGATATTGTTTAAAGAAGCAAGTGTGCTCTGATTTGCATACATATCTTTCAAACGTATTTCATTCGCGAAAAAAATTATGGAACGCATTTTTTATGATAATTTATTAAGAAATTTCTTTTTACTATTAATCTTTTGCTTAATGAACAACGCTCTTTTTTTCTTCTCAGTTATGCAACTTTTGTTTTTCGTCCCCATGGATATTGCTTTATGTCTGAAATAAGCGGTTGTGTCATTGAGGGAGCTTTTTTTCTCTTTTCTGGAAGCATTTGCTTTTAGATTAAAAGGATTTTCTAAACCCACTAGTGATTATAAATCTGATATTAAGTTTTTCACGAGCTACTTCAAACTATTGTGTACGTCATAAATGGAAAAACATTATAATATCGAGCGTTTAGCTTACAGTACTTATGAACAGACAAGATTTTAGTGCCGCATTAACGGCCTTTCTAGTTATTTTTACTTCCTTTTACAAAAAAAAGGAAGTATTGTATTCGCGAAAAAAATATTTACTCAAAAAGCGGCCTTAATATCCATTTTGCTCAGCCCTCAATGAATATTGAGCCTTTTTTTTTCAACCTAAACACACGTAGATATATGCCTAAGAACGTATAGACACCCGAAAAATCCATTTTGACGATCCCCCAAGTTAAAACAACGAGTTTTCTCGTGACGTCCGTATATACGTATCTATGTGCGTGTGTATCTCGCATAACTGAAAAACGGCTATGTGCTAGAAAGTTGAAATTTGGTACGTAGACTGCTAGTGAGTTCTTGTTGTGCACCTCTCCTTTTGGTTGCATTCGGATGTTCCAAAGGAAGGTCTTTTACACCTTTTTGGAGTAAAATCATTGTTAATTTCAATGCAAACTCAAATGGTGTTATAATTTCGCAAACACTTGGCAATATATCAAAGACAATATATTGGCGACAAATTCGGTGTTTTTTTTTTAAATCTGGTTTCAATTTGCCATATGTAGAGAGTTAACCATTGAATCACATTAAAAATGCCAATGTTGGGAAAATTTATGTATATAAAACGTTTTATTTGCTTCAGTTCGCAACAAACTTGGGGTGAAAGTATTTAAAGTGTTTCTTTGCTTACTCCGAGGCACTATTATCATTAAATTGGAGTAAAAAAAGAAGTCCTGTGACGCACACATCAGTCAGCTCGTTTCAGACAGTGATGTCAGGTTAACTGACATTTTAAAACGAGCAATTTCTTCAACATTGGTGGAACATAAACAAAAAGCGATCCACTATAATATTAAAATCTGTTCGCGTCTGTCTGTCTGAAGATCTATCTTCTCGAGAACCGCTGCGAATCGAGAGTCAAATGAGATACCGATCAATTCGAAATTTTCCAAAGAAAACAATAGGACCAATCTCGTAATTGTGCGACTTTAATTAGCGGAGATATTAATTAAAACGTTAATTAACATAACGTTATTCAGGAATTTTTATTTCTTTCCTGTTGCCATTTTGCATATGCGTGAGCAAGTAAAATTCTAATAATTCTTTTAAAAGAGATTTTTTGGCTGCTGTCCAAATCTTAAAACAACGTTTCCATCTAGAATTTTTATTTTAAATTAGTTTAAAATTGGTTGCACTATTCGGATATAGCCTTTATTTTATCGTCTGTCTTTTTTTTTAATTTTTACATTCAACGTTCTTAACTTTTTTCAGCATAGGAAAGTTGTTTCTTTAGCTATCTTTATTGATTGTAGTGTAAGTTTATCATTCGCCGGCTTCATATTTTGGTACATTTAGGAGATGTGACTAATTATGTTTATTTTGTTGGACCTTTTCCCGTCACATGGGTGAGTTTTCGAATTGTAATAACTCTCTTTTTCCTTCCTGTTTCTATTTTTGAAATACAGTTTGTATCGTTAAAAGAACATGTTAAATTAAGATTGTTTGGATTTCTTTAAGTGAAACAGAGTTGAACAAAAATATTGTTTTTAAGGATTTTAACTAAAGCTTAATTCGAATCTGATGACTTGGTATTAAATTAATGCTGATTGGTATTTATTAAGTCTTGGTGCTTTAGTTTCAAGTAAGCAACCAAAAAGTATGTGTCATTTTATGTAAAAAGCTGATCTTAATTGTACATACAAATGTTTCAGGTATAGTCTATCAGATTTCATTCAGTTTAAAGTGAGCACAAATTATAATTGATAATGCATATATTTTCATCTTTTATGCTAACTGAAAATACTCATAACTTGCATTATTGATAACTATGATTAACTTTAAAGAGATTTTTGCCAAAAATATGCTCTACTGGTGTTTTACAAACCTTGCATTACGCGTATTTATTTACTCCTTAGCGCTTTAGAAACTGATGTCAGAGTAATACAAAAACATCAATTGGACATCTCTTTCAGTTTTTAAGTAGCCCGTGCAACGCCGGGCACGCAGCTAGTCAGATAATAATACTTGCAATTGCTGACCTACCATTTTTGTGCTAGGTCATTAAAAGCAAGATTTTGATTTATATGCTAAATCGTATATCATCATGCTAGTTGCATGAAACAGCTGCTTTGAAAATCCTATAAACTGGTCAATTTAGACCGTGCAGATCATTTTAACGAAAGGTGCTCGAATTCCCAATTTTGTCTTCCCAACGTTGCTGTGGTTTTTTCTGTCTTGAATCATAATTAGAAAAACAGATATGTTGCTCTCATAAAGAGACATGATTAAAATTTTAATAAAATTTCATGTTACTTTCAATTGCAATTATCGATGCTTAACAATAAAAATAAGGTATGTATATGCAACATAGAACTTCATTTTATAAATATGTAGATCTTTAAATTTTCCGTAAAAGAACACGCAAGAAAATATAAAAATCCATAAATACATCTTGAAAAGTTGTATAAACACAAAAGTATTGAAACTATAATTTTTCCCTTGTTCTTTTCAATATATTTGCGCATGTACTTTCTTGTGAGTCGAAACAAACATTTTTTTTTCTATTTTCGAGGATTGATCGTGTGTAAAATATGCCATTGATATAGCAAATTACACATAAATCATTGGAAATTTTTCGGACAATTACTTGATTTGCGTTGAAGTTTCATCCAAATGCTGGTTTTTGATACTTTCAGCAAAATTTGTAAGCAAAGGGGGTTTTTTTCCCGTGATGGGTGGCTTGGAAAAGGTATTAATATGAGCCACTTAATTCCTATAAAAATTTGAGGTATGTGGTATAATTCCTTCTTTGTCTCAAATGCGTAGAAGTTTTGTAATATTTTCAATATAGCAAAGTTGTAATAGAAGTAGAAACACTAAAATGCGAAAATTAAACTCGAAAAATGTTTTTATTGCCTAAAACTGATGAAACACTGTTGGGAGGCCGGGCAGGATTTTTTTGTACAACTCTCCTTTGGTGAGTTCTGAGCTGTTTTACCTTGGTTTTGAACGCAAGGAAACTGTTCTAATAGCATTTTTAAAATTCTAAAATTTGCAAGCAATAAGTAGTTAATTTATAACACGCCAAGAATCCAAAAATGCATCCTATTCGAAAAACTATAATTATTTCAAATAAATACGGTGATAAGAGTAATTTAACTTTTTGACAAAATTTATTAAAAACGTTAAAAAAACATAGAATGGCTAAAACTCTGCGAATTCGTGGAAAAAAAAGGAATTATTCTGTATAAATCAATTTTTTTATGGGAATTTAGTACCACCAGTGGCACCTTTTCTGCAGTACCCATCATTAAAAATGGAAAAATACATTTTATTACCAGTTTTGTTGAAGCATCTAAAACAGTTTCTTCGAAAATTCAACGCAATTGAGGAAAAACAAGAAATTGCCCAATAAGTTTAAAATTTTAATGTGAACTTTGCTCCATAAATGGCATTTCTTCCGCACTACCTATCATTGAAATTAGAAAGAAAGTTTTTCGATCCACCCAATTGTATCCATTGTATAATCGGTAGTGCATAGAATTACCATCGGTAGTGCTCCATCGAAGTTAACAAGTACAACAAATGTATAAATGGAAAAGATAAAACAAATTGCTTTCTGCTTTTGGAAACGGATAAGAGTTATGCACATTTGTTCAGCCTTTATTCTAAAATTGTCAATCACCTGAAAATTCCAAATCTTCCGTCCCTTTGAAGCAAAGATAAATGAGAAAGTTTTGACCTTTCATAAATTTTGTTATAGTTTCTGCAACGGCTTGGCTTATGAAATAAAAAGATAAATGATACATTTTCAATTTTTCGCAGTTGTTTTCCAAATTAAAAATGAATTCTGCTTCATTTTTTTTATTTACTGTTCAAAGACTTCTTCGTTAAAACTGAAAATTGAAGCAAAATCGTTTGTTAATTTTTTATACATTTTAGAAAGACGCTCCTGCGTGTTTCAGTGATGAAATTGATTAGAATATTCGCAATAATCTGTTAAACCTTTTTATACATACGTTTATGTTTTACCATATGTAAAATGTAAAAAAACAAAGTAGTTCCGCAGCATCTCGCACTAAGAATATCTTCACAGGTCCAGGAAAACATCTTAGAATCATATAGCTCATTCGCTGTGTAAGATTGTTCCAAAAGTTTTCCATCAAAGCTAAGTGAATCGAAGATCTTAAATTCAGAGATTTAACAAGATATTCAATATTAAAACTATCATGTAAAATATTCATATTTACATTACTCCCAAAACTTCCTGTAGTACACCAGACAGCCCGGTTATTCCATCCAGAGACAGCAGTTTCGTTCTTATTAGAACTTCTCAGTCAGGAATAATAAATAACCGAGCTGGAGGCAGATGTCATCTCATTGAAGCTGAGAGTGCCAACAATGAAACGACATCTATCTCCAGCTAGGTTATTCACTATTCCTGATTGAGGAGTTCTAGTAAGAAATAAATGACAATAGTAAATGAGCAGTTTACTTTCAAAACGGATTATATCCACTTTTAGAAAAAAAAAAAAAAAGTTTTTTTTTTTTTTTTTTTTTTTTTTTAATTATCATTTTTAGAATCTCTAATATAAGCCCTACCGACTCACTTTCTTTTCGAAGTGGTTTATATCTACTGGTAAAAAATGCGTAAACATTGGTTTTACCACCTAAAGGTGTATATCCATCCCCTTATTACTTTCTTCTATATCTAATATATAGAAGAAAGTATTGGATTCGTGCAAATTTTCGAATTTCGAATTTTGACGGATTCGAACGTTTTGAGGTGTGCTGAGTCCATTTCGACCATTTTTGGAAAATGTCTGTCTGTCTGTGTGTGTGTGTATGTGTGTCTATGTGTCACGTCTGTGTGTGACCAGTTTTTTGTGGCCACTCTACAACAAAAACTACCGCATGAAATCGAACGAAATTTAGTACACATATGTGCCCCCTATGTGAACTTGTGCCCATTAGTTTTTGGCGCGAATTCCTCCAAGGGGGGTGGAGCAATGGGACGTTTTTCGAGTTACGCGTGCTTGCTATTCCTCAGGAAGTAACTGGCGGAATCAAACAAAATTTGGTCCATATGTTGGTATTAACAGGAACAGGTGCTGATTCAATTTTGGTCTCAATAACTCAAACGGGGGTTGAGCTATAGAACGTTTTTTGTCGTCAATTGTGACTGCTGTATCTCAAGAAATAATGAACGGAATGAAAGAAAAATTTATCGGCAAGTAGCCCTTAGTGGGTATAAGAACTGATTTTATTTTTGTGTAACAGCTAAAAAGGGGGTAGCGCAATCACCAGAAAGATAAATCGTAATAGATTGTCGTCTGCGTATTTCTCGTGATTTTAATTGTATGGAAATGATAGGAAATATTATCTCAATGATTTAAAATTTTTAACAGTTGCCATCTTATGTTTGTTAACAAATAAAATATTTGTAATTAATTCAAGCAAGGCTTTTAAAATAACTTTCAATTTTCGCTCTTTGCTTTGCTTTTGCAATAATTCAGACATTGAGATAGTCGTCAAGTTTTTGCATGTGTAATTTTGTTTTTGTTGGGAATATTGCTTCCTCGTCAAGCATGGGGAGGGATCAGAAAAAAAAAGAAAGAAAAATATAGAAGAAAGTTTCGTGATGGCCACAACATACTAGTTTTTACTAAGTCTTATACAGCAAAGTGGAACTTATCCCTTATTTGCCGTTACCCACTCATTCACTATCATATCAAGGGGGCACATGTCCAACTTTGAATTTGCTACTTCTAATTCAAAAATTGTTCGCAAATAAAATAGCGGAGCAAAGCACTGGCTGAGCATTTTCAATCAATTGCGATACCCATCCGTATTAAGACATCGCAGTACCTTGCGCCTTTTGCAAGTCCGATATCAGTTTAGGCAAGCGCGACCTCAAATTATGATCATTCAAATAATGTTAAATAATTAATAGGCTATTAAGTTGTGATTAATTACTGATTAACTTGTGATTAATTGTGATAAAAACTGTGATCTATTAATATTAATACCTACAACGTTTTATTTGAATCGGCTTGGGTGGTTTAATTGTTCATACTTAATTGGTTCGAAGATCCTTTTTAGCCTACTTTCCCAGTAAAAGTCAGAGAAAGAAGAAAAAAGCATGAAAAAACGCTTAATGCCTTTTAAAAATATCCCGAAAAACAAAAAAAAAGTCAAAAATAAATAAAATAGTTAGATAAATATTGAAAAATTAAAAATTGGAAAGTAGGGTATTGAGATGGGGAAAAATGTCTGTATGTCGGGCTGTCTGTCGGTCCTCCCCCCCCCCCTAATAACTTTTAAATGAATAGTCCGATTCGAACAAATTTTTTTTTTGTTAGAAAGATCTCGGCGAGGACATCTCATTCCTATAGTTCATTTTTTGATTTGAGCGATTTTTTGTTCAATTTTGAACAGTTCAAAAAAACTTTACATTATCGTCTACGGGGAAATTCAAAGCAAAAATAAATCTTGAACTTAGAGGCGAAGTGGCTCCAAACAAACTTTGTAGGGAAAAGCTTTTGATGAAAAACATGTATCGTTTAGTTATTTACGATACATGTTTTTCATCATTCGTTTGAACAAATTTTCGTTCAATTTTGAACAGTTCAAATCTCTTAACATTAGCGCTTACGGGGAAACTGAAAGTCAATATAGATTCCGAACTTAAAGGCGGATTTACTTCAAACAAACTTTGTTGGAAATAGCTCTTGACGACCTACTCCCGACTCCGATAATTTTGGTGCTCATGACTTCGACTCCGACTCCTGTGCCCGAAAATTACTCGGACTCTCGGACTTTTCGACTTTGAATCTGACTTCGTAGCTTTGGCAAAAAATTATGCACGGAGGAAAAATGGCTGACTCCGACTCTTAGAAATTCGACTCAGACTCCATCTCCTGTATCAAATAATTAGACCTACTCCGTCTCTGCAAATATTGGCAGACTTGCGGACTTTTTCGGGAAGTCCGCAAGTCTGCCAATATTTGCAGAGAGATCCAACTCCGAGTCTTTGAATTTAAAACTTTCGGCTCTCGAATCTAACTCTTTTGTCCCAAAATCAGATGGGCTCCGACTCTGACTCCACGGCCATGGTTTTTACAGTGAAATAATTGTTTTAATTTTTTTTTCAAGCTAAAGTTTTAATTTATGTATTCATTTTTTGGCAGAGAAATCCTTTATGTTTCTACATAAAGATATGCGCAGACGATTTTTTTTTAAATTATTTCTTTAAGTTGACATTTTATTGTTTTTATTTATTTTTGAAAAGTACATTAATTCATTCTTAAATTTTTTTTTTGGCAACAGGAGAAAAACGAACTTTTTTTTTTTTTTGATGTAATTATTTTAATGAGCTTTTCATTTGAATTCTTTTTTTTTTTCCTTTTTGAAAGCGATTGAAAGTTGTTTTTTTTTTTCTTGATGGAAAAAATGTATTTAGCTGCTTTGTTTAAAAGGTGCTGCTATTTTATTTGTACTTTTTTAAATTTTTTACGTATCTAATTCTTTAGATGAGCGAGGCATGCTTTGTTTCTCGAGATAAGCTTAAAATATTAAAAAATATGTTTGAAATAATTTATGATTTTAGCAATCTACGATGATTTCAATCTAATAACGTTAATTGCTGAAGAATTTTTTTTTCTTGCAAAAGGGATTTTATTTATAGTCACTTGATATCCTACCAAAACATTGTGAGAAATTCGAAATTCTAACAGTTAGTGTTTGTGCGTAAAACGTTTTTTTCGTTTTGCCAAATATATATATATATATATATATATATATATATATATATATATATATATATATATATATATATATATATATATATATATATATTAGGGTGGTCCTTATTTTTGAAGTTGTTGATAGTTTACGCGACGCCCCCTCAATTTGTTCCATTGTACAAATAAATGAGCCTTGCAAAATTTTAAGTCAATCCATGAATGTTAACACGTGCCCCTAGGGCCCTCTTTTTTGAGTTTCGAAGAAAAAATTGCAGATTTTCTCATTTTTATGTAAAAATATTTTTACGTTTCATATTTACAGTAATTTTGAACCTCAATATATGCTGCTACTTCCAGACTGACCATTATCTCACTTTCATTCTATAAAATTTTACATGTTACAGAGGGTACATGTACACCAATGGCCTTGGAGCAGATATAATGCTCTTCTGAGCTCGTTCCAAACTAAGCGGCAGGGGAACATTTCTTTCCACCAAGATGGACACAAGGGATTCTAAAGTTCATTGATGAATGGCTTAGGCCGTGAATGAATGATCTTTGACAACAACAAATTGCCTCCTCCAGGCTTTGGAGGTGTTGATTTACAAAATTTCCTATGTATGTAATAGGTGTGGCAAATCGGGTCGCTAGGATTCAATGCTATAAATACAAGAAATTACAATTATATTTTTAATTTTCTGTTCTTTAGTTATAAAAATACTTAAATGTTTATGCAATTTTTAATTTTTAAAATATAAATTTCGAAAAATCCTCGATTACTCTAACATAAAAATATACTATATTTTTCATATCTAAAATATAAATTTTTAAAAATTTCAGATCGGAATAAGGTAAAAATCTGTACTTTAAATTTATTTTCTTCCATTTCAGTACATAGTCCTTATATATAGTATCTATCCTAACCTATTGAAATTTTTTTCTACATCTGGTCTACCACAACTGAAAAAAGCTTGACAATTATTGATATCTTCTCGCCTTTCATCACTGATCAGACAAATGCCATATTAGGGATAAAGATGCTGTTCATTTGTTAACAGTCTATATAGATGCAGTAAATTTAAATCCAAATGACCTTGTGATCAATCGTACATCCCTTAAGAGAGCAAGAGAAAATCTTCGAGACGAAAAATCAAATTTCATGTATTTAAATTCAGATTTTATAGTTATTTACTGGGATACAAAGGTACATCTAGATGTAACTGCAATAAGAATGCCGATAGGCTTACCGTGGTAGCTTCAGGTCCAAATGTTTAATATCTTCTCGGAATTCCTGAGATATTTCTTCAGTTGTATATGATATCTTAGATGATTGCTTTTTATTTCTAACTGTTCAAGTTGTAGTGTTTGATACAATGGCTTGCAATACCGACCGCATATGGCCGACCGCATATGACCGATGCATGGTGCATGCATTTTTTTAGAGCAAAAACTGAATGGTGACATATTACATTTGGATTGCCATCATCGTGCACTTGAAATCGTACTGTAGAGTGTGGCTCGAAAGAAGTCCTTGCCTTTCTTAGTTCTAGACCCGATGCTCCATTATTAAGCATTTTGTGGAGAGATCTTCACCATTCAGAACTTATAACATTTCAACCAAGTACACAGACCACTTAAATTCTAAAAGACGAAGTTGATGATATATTGTTGTTCGTAAGAAGTGGATATTGAGAAAGAACTTTCCTTTTAAGAGAATTCTCTTAACTTGTAATAGTATTTCCTGGTGAAGACCCTCCCTGAGGGATATGCTTTCGGCAACCTGGAGCTTATCCCTGAGCCAGATGGGTGGCAAAAGGAATTCATTGCTTGAAAATTCATATATTTAGGAAACAATTTAAATTGACCTTACATGAAGAGAAAGCCTTTAAATGCTGTTTTACAGTTAAATGCTGTATGAAGATATAGTTTTTCGCAGCAACCCAATCGAGGTTCCTTTAAATAATATAATTTTCCAAAAACACTAGCAGCGTATAAAATAACAAACATGCAGTAGAAGCAGCGATTGGAAAATTCATAAATCACTTGTGGTATTTAGAGGATAAACTAGTAGCTTTGTCCGTATTGGATGAATTAATTGATTTTGAAGATAGTAAAAGACTATTTCAAAAATTCTTGCTGATAAGGAAGACGTGTCTGATGATTGTACAAAAAATTTCATATCACGGTAGATGATTTGAAATAGTTTCTTAGTAAAGATTTTCCTCTTTATAGAATCCATTACAAATCAATAAAACTGCTTGATAAGTTACAAATATCAAAAGATGTTTTCCTACTTGATCCTGATTTATGGCAAAATGAAGGAAGCTATTTAAAGGGAAGAGAGATTGTTAAAATGCTGAAAGTTGTGAATGATACAACTGAAAGAGGAGCACAATTAATCGAAGAATTTCACAAACAATTTACCAAATATGAGTCACAAAAGCAATTTATTTTACACAATGTTTAAGACTATCGAAAACAAACTACACACGAGAGAGATACATTGAGAAAAGAGTACGATTAAGGAAAGTTTTTAAAGCATTATTTCATTCTTATTCAACGTAAAATCTTTAGATGATATAAAGTAATTAAAAATGTTTAAAGATCAATTTTAGCGCTACCTCACTGTAAAAATATTTTGCAAACCTAGGAGCAATGATGTACTGGGTCTGAAGTAAAAACTCGAAGATTTATGGGAAAATTATCAAAAGTGTTTACGTTCAACGGCCTAGGGGCGCGTGTTATTATTGACCGATCGAGTTCAAATTTTGTACACGTTACTTTTTATTATAGTGTCACAAAACTAGGGGGCGTCACTTGCCGAATTCCGAGAAAAATTTTTCCCCATATAAATAAGGACCACCCTAATATATATATATATATATATATATATATATATATATATATATATATATATATATATATATATATATATATATATATATATATATATATATATATATATAACTGGATATAGTAACTGGATACAATCCGTCTTGAAAGTAAACTCCTCAAATGTAGGCAGTAATAAATGATTTGGTTTCGAGCAATTTCTTTTTGACTGGCTACAGTTGAGAAAAGCTAACTTGGCACCACATTTGGGAAGCTACAGAAAACCTGATCCACATAATTATGTTACATACGTCGCGTCACGTCGTCACGTTATTCGTAAAACTAGGCATTTTCGCATCTCTCGATTCGTTTCTAGATTTATATACGATTTCAAAAATGAGCCCTGGTAATTCCTGCAGAGATCTTCCAAGGTAAGGGAGAGATTAACATTTTTTTATGTTTATAGTTGAATTTTATTTGATTTATAGTGTTTTTAAGTAAAACCATTTTTTTCACGGTGTGGTACTAAAATACTAATAAATATTTTCTGGAAAAAACGTCAAATCTTGACACATTAACCAAATATTTATTATTTCCCTTAAGATGTTGAGATGCCTCAAAATTATCCTGTTCATAATGTTGATAAGATTATTTCTGCAATTTATAAGCTATTGGAGGGACTTTTAACACTAAATAAGAAATAAAACTTATGATGTGGATACTACACGTTTTTCTTGTACGCTTTTAAAATGATGTTCGTTATAATAGATCAAAAGAAATGGATAGTTCTATCAATGCAGGCTTTTGCCATACCGGAAATATATCGTTCACAGTTTATTACAGTTTTTTTTTTTTTTTAAGTTCTGTTATTTTCGATAAGAATTGCAACAATATTGTTAGCTGCGGTACAACGTCATCTTGCTTAAAATTCTTGATAAAATAAAATATTTTCGAATCTTTATCTGCATTTCGATTTTTTTTTTTTTTTGTGCAAAAACTCGTTCTAGACTATATATTTAATTAGCACTCAAAGTAAGTTTTACAGTACTTGATACTTCCTAACTCCAAATTAACATCAATGTATGCCACCATAATGCACCAAATTTGTATTCGAAACTTTTCTTGCATGCACTCAATGATTTATCTTATTTTGTATGAATTATCCTTTTTGATTAGTAATTTAGAAGTAATGCGATAAATGCTTGAATAAAATCAAATAAAAAAAGATTTTCTCCGAAGAAAAAAGCAAAGAAATCGTAATTCTTCTGAAAAGTTTTAAATTATGCCTTAGTACCAGATTCATGATTCTTTAAAAATTAAAAAAAAAATATTTCCTTTGATGAAATGTTAATTTGCGTGTTGATGAAAATGATCTTAAACTTCAAGTACACCTTTTTAAAATATGTAATGCAATGATAATATTTAAACAGCTTTAAAAATTCAAAACTTTTTGCCAAAGGGACCTGCTTTTTCATTTTCAAGGAAGACGCTACCGAAATTAGATCCAACACCTTTTTAGGTAAGACAAATGTTTACCCAAAGGATAATACGAACAATCTCATTAACTGGTATTTATTCCTTTAAGAACTTTTTTTGAGATTGAATAACTTCTTTTCATTAGTGAAAAAAAACAGTGCCTATTACAAGTTCGAAGTAAATAAAAAAATAATACTTTAAGTAAGTGGAGTTATGTATTAGCTGATAACTTTACTCTTTAAAGTACATGACATACTTTTTTAATTTTCTATTCGGGATTGCAAGGGATTTCGGGATTGTAAGGAGTCAATCCCACAGGCTCCCTCTTGATTGGTATTATTCTACAAGAAGTTTTAATTTTAAGACAAATAAAATTATTTTGCTCTTTTTTAAAGAACGAACAGTTTTTGTTATCTATTTTCCAGTAAAAGTTTTTTTTTATTAAATGAAAAAAACACATGAAAGGTGGCTTAATGCATCGTAAAAATATCGCTAACGAGAAAATGGTACAATTTTTTTTTATTATAAAAACTATGTTTTTTTTTAATGTATTTTTCGAGGACTTTAAATCCAATAGGCCTGGGGGGGGGATCTAATTTTTCGAAATTTTTTGAGATATACGCGATTGAAATGTAGCGCATAATGGTAAATTTCAATGACGTAAGCATGACGGTGTATCGGAAAGGATGCAGAATATTTTCATGCATCATTTAAACATTTGAACTGAATTGCGACTATTTCATGCACGGGCATATAATTTAATATAGGAATTGAAATCTAATACGGTCGGTCTGTTCGTCACTCTTAATAACTTTTGAGAGAGTTGTACGTTTCGAACTTTTTTTTTTTTTTTGTTCGAAAATATGAGACAAATCTAGATCCTTAACTTAAAGATGGATTTGTTTGAAACAAACTTCGCTGGAAAAAGCTGTTGATTAAGAACATGTTCATAAACTAACGTTCAAAACGAACTGCTTAATTTAGCATTAAAGCCTATGTATAAATTAAGGGCGAACTAAAAGTTGGATTGGCTGGAAACAAACGTCAAAAAGTTTTTTTTGGTAAAACTTTTTGACGAAGATTTTTTTTCCCTACATTAACGCCTAACGAACTATATTATTTTGCATTTTCGGCAATGGAAAATGAAGAGAAGTTTAGAGGGCTTTATTATTTGCCCGAAAGAAAGAGCAACAGACCATTGTATTTTTCATAAATAGTTTATTTGGATGTACTTTTTTATTGTTTAATTTTATGTATTTACTTCTTAATTTTGCTTATGTATATATTTTTTAAATTTTATTTATATTTTATTAATTGATTTCTTTATTTGTTAATTGTAATTCTCTATTTTAAAAATGGTATTTTTATTTTTTTAATTTTTTTTTATTTCATTCCTAAAGTTTCAATTTTTATTTTATTACTATTTTTTTAATTTGGGCAACGAAAAGCAAAGAAAACAAAAACACAAGTTGATGAATTTTTTTAACGTAAAGAGAGCAGCAAGTGGTTTCGTTTCTGTGAAAAAGTTTGTATTTTAAAGCACTTTTAACTTTTTCGTTCCTTTCCTCATTATTTTACAAACGACTAAAAAAAATTTAATAGAAAACCTTAAAAAAAAATATTTTTTTTTTGTATTGCTGCTGTTACTTTATCTGCATTTTTATTATTTTTGTACTTATTCGGAATTTAAATTACGTTGGGAGAAATATTTTATTGCGTTCATGGTCTTCTTTTCCTGTCGTAAACCTATACTCTTAATGTATAATTAGACAATAGTTTAATTTAACGCGTTTTCAATTAAAAAAGTCATTAACAAGTTAAAATTTACGCAAACATAAACCCTAACAATTTGGGAAACGGAATTGATACACATATTTTTCTTTTATTGCATCTCAGATTCAAACTTTAAAATACTATTTAATTGCTAAAAATGCATGTTTAACTTAATTTACGACATCAACTATTTGAGAAAATATTGATCTCTTGCTAGAAAATCGATACTGATGTGCAGGAAAGTAGGCTCGTTTGGTTCTAGACGGAACTTCTTGTTACTTGAATTAATTTTTCCATCAATTGAGTTGTAGAGCAAAAGTTGTTGTACATAACAAAATCACTCTCCAAAAAGCAACTGTCGTTTGTTAACCGAAACTATATCCTTTAAAAGTGTTTAAAGATCATCGCTGAATCGCAAAGGGCTTTTTGAGCAAAAAATCTACTTATTTTTTATTTTTCTCAAATCTAAATTTCATAAAGAGGACAGAACGTCACCATAACTTTCTTCTGTGTTGAATTTTTCAAATATTTTTTTTCCATTTTCTAATGCACTATCTTTTATCTTTTAAAAAATGAAAATAAATTCATCAGTGGAACGTTTAAGCAACAAAATGTTGCCACATCTTTACTAATAATAAAGCTGAAAGTCCGTCTGGATATCTGGATGTTTGTCTGTTTGGATCTCTGTGGCACGCACAGCGCCTAGACCGTTCGGCCAATTTTCCTGAAATTTGTCACAAAGTTAGTTTGAAGCATGGGGGTGTGCACCTAGAAGCGATTTTTTGAAAATTCGATTTTGATCTTTTTCTATTCCAATTTTAAGAAAATTTTACCGAACAAATTATCACAACGTGGAAGAGTAAAATTACGAAATTATCATAACGTGAAACCGTAACATTGGCGAGCAAATGAACATAGCAAATTGGTGAGAAAATCGTCATCCATTATTTATAAATGGCGAACCACAGGCGAACCAAATGACCTTTTAATTTTCAACTACGGGCAAAGCCGTGCGGGTACCACTAGTGATCTATAAAACTAAGTATTTTTGATAAGTTTATTCAATATTATAGTTTTAAAAAAAACAAAGTTTAAAATCATTTACCATAAGTTGTGCCAATGTAACAAAAAACTGCACAAAACCATGTATTTGTTAACACTTTTGCTGTTACATTGCTTGCATTCTTTATAAATTGCTAGACCAACTTCCAAAGGAAAAAGAAATGTTTCTTCACTCTAAACATCGTTTTCCTATTGTCGCCAATCAAATCCCGCTGAGTTTGCTGTTTTCATTTCTTTTCGTCAACAGTCTCGAGAAAATGGCAACTTTGTTTTTTGATAGCAAATAGTCAAAGAGAATCTCAGCGAATCTTAACTTGTGCAGAGAAGTGGAAATGTAATTTCAGTGATCGTATTTTAGTGAATACTGTAAGATTAAAGGGAAAAAAGGTGCGGTTTTAAACGAAAGGAACTGTAAAAAAAAAAAAAAAAAAACTATGACTGCCAGTGAAAGGAGTACTACCTAGAAAAATTCGTGACAACAATAAAATATTTTATATTGGTGGTACGTGAAAAATAATTTTTTTATACTTTTATTTTGGGCTAAAAAACTTCATTTTGGAAAATTTTCTTTCAAGAAAGGCAAGACTAATCTCGGTAATTTTATGTTCATATGAAAGCAGATAAAATGAATGTTTTCTACATAAAAAGTTTTTCCTGAAGTCTATTTGCAGTTTCTGTTACAACGTGGTGAGTTTTAATAAAGCTCAACTCCCATGCATCAGAAAATAATACTTTCCGTTTCCTATCAAAAGTACTAAGTTTCTAATTAAACACATTTAATAAATAATACAGGGTCTGGTATATACAGTTCTCGTATTCAGAGAGGTCAAAAAAAAAAAGAAAGAAATAGTAAATTTGATGACAAGTGAGGTAGTTATCGCAACTTCTTTTGCAGTAATTTCTATCAGTTCACATTTTTATAAAGAAATTACTACAATAACTAACGTATATATTCGACTTAAATATTTTTTTTCTTCAACCTCCACTTTTATTTTTCTCTTCATATACTTATATTTAATTTTTATTATTTTTATTTTTGGAGACATGCTAATCATCTTTACTTGTTCAATTTTAGTGTTCCCTTATTTGATAGGCTTCTTTTCCAGTATTTTTGGTTCTTTTTTAGCTGCAATCATGTCTGCCTTTCCAACTTTCCTAGAATGCATTTTGCTGTAAGTCGATACCATTTTTATTTTAACATGTTTTTATTTTCAGAATAACAGTAATCATAACTACCCCACTTGACCCTACAGTTGCTGCGTTAGCTACATGAAGTTGCATTTTACTGATAACCAGGGGTTATCTTTTCTCCAATGGTACAATTGGCAAAATAGGTTATATGCTATATATTACAGATCTGCAATAGCCATCGAAACTTTCATTGAAAATATTTTGCTTGATCATATTAGATTTCTTTGTATGCATTAGATGTCTTTTAACTCTAGTCTGTGGAAATAGCATTTCATAATGGATAAATGCATTTGTTATTTGATCAACGCGATCAATATTTCATGATTTATATACACCTCTGATGTTCTCATGCATATTACTGCTTTATTCTTACAAAGCTTCAATGAAAGGAAACCATATGACTTGTCGGTAAAAAGAGTGATGATAGTACATTGCATTAATATTACATTTTGTCGAAATAAATTGTTTGACTTAACAGGAACAAAAATGAGTCCATTAAATGCAGTCTGTCATTACAAAATAAAGCATTTATATTTTGATTGCCTTATTGTGTGACTACAACCATTATGTGTTTAAATGTACCACATGCTGTTTCCACAAAAATCTAACAAGAGGGGAGAGCGCTAAATGCTATAATGAATCCATTTGCTTTAGAAAGGGGCTGCAATCGGTAACGATCCCTATTTCCCAGCAGTAAATAATATTTATCATCGATTGAATCAATTGCTGCTTTTCTTAGTGGAATGTCTCTCAGTGGGACTCTTTACTGAATCATATTACTGCACTTATGTGGATTAGATAGGTTTTTTTCCCTAAAACAAACAGTGAAAAATGCAGTTAACAGCTGTACTAAATGAGTCTCTCGTTTTCATATTTCATATGGTGACAATAACTGCTGCTTATTTTCATTTTCCCGTATTTTCAAAGAAATAAAGTGAATAACTCAGAAAGAAAATCTCGATCAAAAATAAATATATAAATAAGTAAATAAACTTAATACCCTTCAATTAATGAGACAGTGAGAAGGAAAGGGATGTAAGTGGCAAAATTAAAAATTTGGAGATAACCAGTACAAATGGTAGGTGAACCTTCCCTCTGTCTTGGAGCAGAAGATAGTACCAGTAGTCCTGGTAAGTGTTGTTATGCAAAGTGGTTTAGAAAAAAACTTTTCAATGAAGGTCTACCTAGGCCCTTATCTTTAAACGCGTCATACTCAAAAACTTGAAAATGTCCACTTACATCCCTTTGCTTCTCACTGCCTCATATGGGGTAGTGAGAAGAAAAATAGATTTAAAAATTAACATTTGGTGAAAACCAGTACAAATATTAGGGGAGCCTATGCTCTATTTTGGGATAAGAAATGGGACTGATAGCCTTGGTAGATACTGCTATACAGCATGAGTTTTAAAAAACTTGCAATGAAAGCCACCACAAATCTGAACTCTAAACACGTTTTACTCAAAACTTTAAATAAAACCACTTATACCCCCTTTACTTCTCATTGCCTCATATTATTTTTAAATTGTGGAAAAACATGTCAAAAGCCATAATACCACGAAATTATATAAAATACTGTAACCTTTATTTAACTTTGTTGACTTAAAGTTAATCAAGCCTTTTATTATGTTTCTCATACAATGAAATGCGTTTATTTAGTCAATTAAAATAACTTTTATTGGTTTTAACAGATTTTAAAGACCAAATTAAATTATTTGAAGATTTTTTTAACGTTTTAGTGAAGCTTCGTTAAAATGTAGCAGTAATGATAGGCATCGACAAATAGGCAGCTATGATGTAGTCTAGTGAAAATACATCTATTCTAAAATGATGTTTCTAATCGCCAATAGAAAGAAAAAGTTAATTCCAAACCCAAAATAATGAGCTATCTTACAAAAGGTTTCCAATAAGGATAAGTTCTTCTATCAAGGCCTGTCACTTTGAATTTTCCAGGGTGGCAAAATAAATATACTCCAATCTAATCATATTGAAAAATAAAAGAAGCTCCACACAAGTACATTGATTTCTCAATGCCCTTCCCCCCCAGCCAATGTACTCCTGGTCAATGTACGCCAACGTTCTAATCGCGCCCATAATCGAGCATTAAGCCTCTACAAAACCAGCCTGAAATAAGCATACGTTTATGTAATCTGTTAGTAACTACTCTATCAAATTGTTTCCCTCCATAAGTTCTTCAATACTGAATAAAAAGCAAAGCGATACTGTAAAGATAAAATTTAACATTTGTTGAAAAGAAAGTTTTTGCGCAACACCAACCTCATCGAGAATTCCTCGTAGAGCTTCAACTTCAGCCATTTTCTGCTGCAACATCGCATACAACTTGTTTTGAGCTCCTTGTCTTGAAGTGAACATGTCGCTGCTTTCTCCAGATCTAGCACCAGACCTTTTTCTCCCACATCCTGTAAAGGCATTGCAAAATGGACGTTTCTGAAGAAGTGGAAGGTCCATCCTGTCCTGAAAAATGTTCAGAAACAATGACTGATTTCTTCGACGGTCATTGATTGTTCCGTGTAGTTAAAATAATAGTAGTATAGAAAAAATTTTTATGCACAAAAACAATGAAAAGGATGACCACCTTTTGTATTCAACATGAAATATATTCATATCGGATGAAATAAAATAGTGAATGAAAAATGTGTAAAATACATTGCAGTCAACAGTACATAGACAAAACGTTTGCATAACTCAACTTGATTCGATATTTCAAATTCAAGAATTTTGTCAGTAATCATATTTTTTATAAGATTGAAATTACTTCGTTATCGATCATTGTAAATTCTGGCAGACATTATGTACTATTTTCGTTTGAGGCTTAAACAGCGACCATGGACAGGAAAATTATCATTAAGATTATTACTCTTTAAAATGTTTTTCTTTAAATAAAACTAATTATATCGAGCTTTTTAAGAATCATTTCTCGTTAAGCGTGATTGCTGTTTCTCAAGGGTTCATGCAAGCAAAAACGAACTGATATAAAGTTTTATGAATGCCACAATGAAATATTTTATTATACTGATTCTGCTTTGCAATTTGTACGTAGAAGAACGATCCTATATGCCTTTTCTTCGAGGTTCACATCTGATGAGAGTTGGGAACGTGAAATAAAAGATAGCTGAAATCTGTGAAGATATTTATTATATTAGATAGTTTGATCAATAAATCTGATATTTGACTTTTCATCAGTAAAGTTTTCAACTTTTTTAAGTTCCTGGAAGAAAGTTACTTTTTTTAAAATGAAAAAAACTGATTCTCTTATAGTTTGTTTTCATTCTGATGCTAATAAAACTCAAAGAAAAAAAAAGAAAAACGAGTGAAATTTCATTTTTGTAACTGCATTCACACATTTTGTCATATGTTTTGCGCCTTTCTCACTCATTACTTTCGTGTGACAAACAAATAATTTCATGACGAACTTTTTTTGCTATTTCAATTTATACGAAATATTTACGACGCTGTTTGGTTCAAGTCTTGGTAGTCATATTTTCCCCCCTAATTCATTATATAATTTGTTATTCATTATATAATTTGTTATTTTTGTCTAGATTTTGAAAGTAATGTTCCTTAAATCTCAGAATAATTTCTCACCTGATCCAAAGAGTCGCTTGTGACTGTGAAAATAATGGCCAGAAGAGTTAAAATGACAAAAGTGAGACACGTAGAATGAACCATTTTGTTCAGTTTTCTGCAAAAGAAAAGCAAGTGTTAGTGTTTGATATGTGTATCTATAAGACAACTAACGAATACTGAAGTATATTTCAGCTCATGAAAAAGATTCATTAATTTTTAATATAATTTTGTTTCATGTGAACTTACGACAAACTGATCCCGTACTTAGCCTCGCAATATTTTTTTTTGTTAGGCCGAAGTGTAGAATAAGGGTACATTATTTATATTATGGATTTATCGCTTAGAAAGCTATAGATTTTCAAACTGGCAATCCTCTACAACTGTATGGTAAACTTATCATTTACCGCTACTTATGATTTAAGTTGCATAGAAGCTACTTATTTATCGAGAAACGCATTAGTTTTAAATTACTTTTAAGTAAAACTGTCTGTTAAAGTCTGTTTTCGCAAAAACAGAAAGTGAAGTACCCAAGTGCTAATGTATCCCTTTTTTACACTTTTACCTCTGATTGAATTAAAATATTCTTCTCATTGAGAAAATTCAGTTTCAATGTAATGGCATTTCCAGTTAAAATGATTTTCAGATAATGTTGGGATTTTCCTACAAAGACATACAGTAATAAGTGATTCCTGAAAATCATTTTACTTAGTCTCTCTTAATCAGTAAGTTACCGTCCTTAAGCAAGGGTTAAGGCAGAATTACGTACAATTTACCTACAGCCCGGTTATCACATCCAGCGACTGCAGTTTCCTCCTTGTTATGAACCAAGCTGGAATAGTGAATAACCGAGCTGGAGGCAGGTGTCGTCTCATTGAAGATGAGAAAATCAACAAACTGACAGATGAAGCAAATTTACCTCACCAACAAGAGTTAGCTGACGTGATGCGGTTCAACTCATTGATTTAAGACAAAGCTTGGGTACAAAGCTGTAAGTTATTAATCCAGAACTAAGGCAATATACTTACAACCCGGTTATCTAATCCAGAGACTGCAGTTTCGTTCTTGTTATGGACTCAATAGTCAGAAATAGTGAGTAACTGGGTAGGGGGTAGATGTCTTCTCATTGAACCCGAGAAAGCCAAACATACTGGTAGATAAAGTAAATTTATCTCACCCAAAGTTTTGCATTCAACTTACGAGTTGAACCACCACAAACTTCGGCGGTAGGCTCTCACTAGTGAGATAAATTTATTTAATCTACCAATTTTTTGGCTTTCTCAGTTGCAACCAGAAGACATCTGCACTGCATCCAGCTCGGTTATTCACTATTTCTGACTCTTGAGTCCATAACAAGAACGAAATTGCAATATCCGGGCTGTCGGTAATCACAGGCCCTCTCATCCAAAGTTAGGTTTCGGAGGATCGTTTTTTTTTTTTTTTCCTTTTTTTGGCAG
Organism: Uloborus diversus; assembly: GCF_026930045.1. Classification (NCBI taxonomy): domain Eukaryota; kingdom Metazoa; phylum Arthropoda; class Arachnida; order Araneae; family Uloboridae; genus Uloborus; species Uloborus diversus. The sequence continues at coordinate 60,384,617 of NC_072731.1, read as the reverse complement.
AGATTTGTCCGAAGAGTTAGTTAACAAAAAAAACCTCACACATTTATTTTGAAATCAGGTTAAAAAATCGGATCTGCCCAATGCTTTTCATAAACATCATTTAAACTGCAGTTTTTTCCTTTGATATCTTGTATGCCGTCAGAATTAATGCAAATATGTGCAAAAAAAAATTGTTTTTCCTACTACAAAACTATACTTCCGTACATCCAGACCTTTCTCTGTACCTTAAACCAAGACCAATGTAAGTTAACATTGTCACTACTTTGCAAAAGAGCGTAAAACGTGTACCTAGTACATACAAAGGTTGGGACTAGTATTATTGAAATATTCATAATTTATTTCACATGATTTTTCAAAATTGATCTGAGTTATGATGATTCCATTATAAATAAAATTCCACATGCAATGCACTGATATCCTGAAAATCGCTATTTTTGTATTTGAGTTAAGTCTAACACTCGGGAAAAGATGTTTTCAGCTTAGTTCAGCCTAAGAACTGTCCTGGAAGACTTGAACATTACCTTAGACCTTAACATAAAATTAACAATCATAGGTTTTCTGAAATCTGGTAAACGTCTGTTGAGAATCATTACAGAGATGCGTGAAGAAAGAATCTTTATCACTAATAATAAAGCTGAAAGTCTCTCTGTCTGGATGTCCGGAGAATGTCTGGATCTCTGTGACGCACATAACGCCTAGACCGTTAAGCAGATTTTCATGAAATTTGGCACAAAGTTAGTTTGTAGCATGGGGGTGTGCACTTCGAAGCGATATTTCAAAAATTCGATGTGGTTCTTTTTCTATTCCAATTTTAAGAGCAAAATTATCATAAAATGGACGAGTAAATTACAAAATTATCATAACGTGGAACCGTAACATGGGCACAAGTCAATTGGTGAGAAAATTCTCCATACATTATTTGTAAATATACAGGCGAATCAAAAGACCTTTTAATTTTTCTATTACGGGCAAAGCCGTGCGGGTATTACTAGTATTTACATAAAAAACTGATACGAGTTATGACAAAACTCTACCCATAAAATAACCTAACACCGCAATAGATAAACACAGTTCAGTAACATAAATCTCGCTAGCTGAACTAAATGATATGTTGTTCGACTCCAAAACTGAAAGTGAAGTGAAAATTCCAGCTTCATTGATGATTTATTGGAAGGAGGAGCTACGATGCATTTTTCAAAGTTTTCAGGAGTGAATCCTGACAGAGACATTTGTTAAAAGGTTTTGAGAAGCTGCTTTACATGCTAATTACGTAACTTGATTTAATGTTTGGCAAGAACTCACATTAATTTCAATTCGATTGCTTCTTAGTAAAATAAATATTTGTCTAAGTAACTTTGACGTTTTTACACTAAGTGTGTCTTTTGGAGCCGAAATTCAGTGAAATAGATTTTTTTTTTTTTTTGAGGAAACGAATTTATGTCACATATACACTCAAATAAATAAATGAATAAATAAATAAATACAAACCTATAAGCAGAAGTTTTCCTAACAAGCAGGACCTCATTTGCTTTAATATTTCCCTTTACTCGTAAATGAATTCGTAAATGATTTCGATTGATTTTGCCATTAAAATCATCCTTCTTTGATAACTGAATCATGATTATGAAACTTTTTCACGGTACACTTTGTTGAATATCAGCACAAGTAACTAATCTCATTTTTATAGTCCAGTCGTATTTTCAAAAGAAATCAAATATTGAAGCATGAAATGATGAAAAAAAGAGAATGCTAGTCACGTCGAACTTTAAAACATAAAAGAAAGGCAGCCTGCACTTAGTAGCTTCTTTATATAGCAAAAAACCATTTTCAATCCCGCAAAAATTGACTGTATAGTCGCTGATGTATCATTTTTGTTTCAACAAACAAAAGTATGCGTAAAACATAGCATTGTCATTCCTGTCATCACAGATTTTACATAGCATTTCAAGATATGTAGCATGCATAAATCATCTGCAGCAGCTGGTAACTGCGCTTGCTGTTGATTTACTCCTAATTAAATTGCCTCACGAAATATATACCTGTATTCGGTCAGAAATATTCAAAAACATAAGTATGGGAAGTCTCAGTTCTAAAACTGACATTAAGACATCCTCCTTTTTCCATAAATGTGCTTTGATTGTATAGTTTGTTTCAAAAGAACACAATCGGTATGCAATTGGAAAAAATAATACTGAATACATTGTTTTTTAGTCAACGTTTTGGGAGTATACCATAACAATTACTTAAAGAATAATAAGAAATAAAAGTTCATTTCATTTTTTATTCTGTGAATATAAAAGAAATAAAAATTGAACAAAGGTCGATAAGGTAAAGAGACTCAAAAGCTTTCAATATTATAACCAAAAAACTTATTTTTCTGTTTGTAAAGCAAAGTCAGTTGTTATTTTCACATAAATGAAACAATGCCTTTGCATTATAAATAAGGGAGCAACGACAATCAAATTATGTTCTGGACGTTACTAGACACACTGAACTATGCGCCGAAGGAAAAGAAAGAATCTTATAAATTTCTTTGATTTAAGCAGTAGCCAATTATCATTTTCGGAGCCTGAATTATAGAAATAAAGAACAAATTCGATGTGAAACTTAAGTAAATTTATCATCGATCGTGTTATAATTCGATTTTTCATTTCCAGCAAAGATTTAAATCAAATATTTATCAAATTAATCCGTGAAAATCAATTTTGCTTTGTTAAGTCAAACTTCACTGTATCTTTATTGAGCTACTTTTTACGGAGAAAAATTTCCAATAGAATTTTTTAAAGAAAACGCTGTTACGGTGACCTAAAAAACGAAATGTTTGTCTGCTGGATTTGCCGAAAATGTATCTCTCAAACAAACTTTAAAAACATAGGATCTGACCATTTTTTAAATATTTTGACTAAGTTTAATTCTAAAAAAAATATTTTGATAGATGCGCTTTTATTGTTTACGCTTCTGCAAATAACATCACAAATAATGAAATGCCATTCACTGTTGCCATTCACAGAGCACAAAATTTATTTCGCTTCTTTACTCACATGTATTGGCAGCGATATGGTTGATAGCAAGCGTAGAGTACAATGTTTAATTCGCTTCTTGATTATCATAACGTGGAAACGCGGTAGACAGATGCGCTAAAGTACATCATTTGTGACGTCAAAGGCCATGCCCTATTTTCAAAATCGGATATTTTAAAAAATTTAATAAAAATTAAGCGTTAGGAAAATGAAAGTTTTTTCTCGCTCCATGTTATTTTTTTGCTTATTCTATCAATTTCAGTGACTAAAAGTAGTACTTTTGACTGAAGAAAACAACCCCATTATGCGTGTTTAAAAGTATTAGAAAGAAGAACTCCGAGCGTTTATGCCAGCAAAAAAATAATATTAATGTTTTGATAATTACTACAAGTTTTTCAAACTGAAATTTAGTTAAGTAATTCATCGGACTCAGTTTGCAGCTAATTGTAAGGTAACTAGCTTTAAAATTTCAAAAACGCTTTCCGAGTTTTAGCTCGTAAAACTTGGTTCAAAGAATTCTATTTGCTATAAAAGAAACAACTGAAGCTCACATAATTTGTATTCATAAATATTAAAAATAAACCTGAAAAAATTGCTGTTTTGACTTGAAACTTTATAAACATCCAAAAGAAATTTATAGTTACAAAAGTAAATTCGTATCATTTTTGGAGTGAGTATTGGTACAAAATTACGTAGATCCCAATTTCCCAATTCACAAAAATTATTGTCAGCACTTTCAATGATTTTTATCTCCCCCAAGGCTTGTATAGTAAGCTAAAAGGTAGTGTTCACCTATTTTCAAATACTTTCTTTTGCTTATCGAAACAGGTTTCAATTCCTGAACTAAACCATTATTTACAAGCACATTATAAGAAACTTATCCTGAACATTAACACATTTCATGCAAATATATAGACAAATACTCTGTTACAAAAATCTTTAATTGAAATTATGTTTACCTTTCCTCGCAGAAGTCGAAATAAATAACGATTGAGGCAAAAGCAAATGGATATAAGTGACAAAATTAAAAATTTGGAGTTAATCCTCTGTCTTAAGGCAAGAGATAGTACTAGTAGCCCTGTAGTTGCTTCTGTACAGCATGATTTACAATTTTTTTTAAAAATCTGAAATTTAAATGCAATTTATTCGAAACTTTAAACAGGTCACTTACTACACCCCCTTGCTTTTCACTGCCGCATTTGTTATATTTAACAGGAAAATATCAAAAATACGGTCATGTGGGAATTGCAGGCAATGAAGCAGCCGATTCAGCTGCCAGAGCCGCAAGTATCCTGGTTGATGATACTGTCTCTTTTGATGACATTAAAAACGCCATTTCTGAATGTCTTAACACGCATTGGCAGTGGACCTGGAATCTTGAAACACAAAATAAATTGCATTCCATTCAGCCCTCGGCTAAAGGTTTCAAATCTTTACAACTTACCAGGAGAGAACAAGTTTTATTAGCTCGACTTCGCATTTGTCATACAAGGTTCACTCAGAAATACTTATTATGTCGCGAACCAGCTCCAACGTGCATTACATGTAATGTGAATTAGACAGTGTTACATATTTTAAGTAACTGCCCAAATTTTAACCAAATACGTTTTAAATATTTCAATAATTTTAATTCCTTTTTGAAGGAGTTGCTTGGCGACCCACCCCATTACAATTTATACTCCTTCCTCCAGGAGATTGGATTATCCTTTTTAATTTAGTGTTTGTGTCGTCAAAATGTTATTTTGTCTTTTTCTTGTTATTCAAAGTTTTTTGGCAACATATAATTTCATACGTTATTTAAAATGTTTTTAATGTCTACATGTTTTTTATTACTTATTTTAAACTACCCATGTCTATACCTTTCTCCTGAAAACAAGCTTACTTTAATCATACCCTGACTTTATATTTATCTATATAACTTATTCTAAAAAAACGTTTGGCGCAGTATAACCCTCAAGGGCTCTTGCGCCATAAGAAATAAAAAAAACCAACCAACCAACCAAATATTCTGAATGTTTATCCAACTCTGAGCAATGTCTGTTACATTTTTCTACATCCAACATTTTAGAAAAGCTGCTTCAAGAGCAGCGAAAAGTAATTAAGTTTCAGAGATAGATAATCAATTAGCTATTCAAAATGTGATCACCGGTAATATGACACGGGCATTTTAAAGTTTTACAGTTTCATGGAGAATTTTCCAAGCCTTCTGAAAGTTACTAAAAATATCCTTTTATGCATCTCAATCACATGTTAAATAATTAAAAACGTCACAGCTAATTAAAAACGTCGCAGAATTCCTATAAAATTAAAATTCATCATCTCAGATAGTAATCCTGTAATTATTATAATCAATAGCATTAGACTGTACTTTAAGCGCAACTAACAAAATGAGATTTCTAAGTACGTCTACTTCTGACATCATTCACCCTTAACAAATGAACATCATGGGATAAATTAGTCAGCAGAGAGAACTAAAATTCGGGATGAAAATCTTACTTACGATTAGTGATGTGCCAGATCGTTAAAAAAGTAGATCCGCGGATACGGATCCGGACCCGGATCATTAGTGTCAAGATTCAAGGATACGGATACGGATTTCAAAATTTTTTGCCCAATTCAAGTATCCAACTGTAAAATTTATTATGGAAAGTATTCCCGTTATAATAATAGCACTGTTTCTTCAAAAAATGTCATCTACGGTGAAAATATAATAAAGACTATGATTTACTCTTTTAGGAAATCTCCGTTAAAATTGAGGGCGAGTTGGAAGGAATGGGTCAGCGCTGCATTAATGCTTAAATAGAATGTGAAAACTTATTTATAGCTTGCTCGGTAGATGTACGAAACAGGAGCAGGAGTGTAAAGCTGCTACTATTACACCCAAATTACTCCGGCCGACGCATTAACAAAGCCGGGAACACCTTTACAAACAGTAAATGGTGAATTTTGTCTCACCTTTTTTTGAAGGATGCCTAGAAAAACTAAAATGAAGAATAACAGAAACCCCAAATCAATAGCAAAAACTAATATTAAACTTAAAATTAAAAAAAAAACATGTCTCAGATGGCCGTTGGCTTCTGAAATGATACCTTATAATTTAAATGGGGAATAAATCCTAATTTTATCGGAATTTAAGTCTTTTATTTAAATATTTAAAAATTTTCAGAATAGAAAAGATCCGTCTAAGATCCGTCAAAAAGTAACGGATACGGATACATATCTTTATTTTTCCTCGGATATCCGCGGATACGGATACGGATATCCGGAACATCACTACTTACGATTACTTTAGGAAAATATATTTTCAAGAACTTTTAAGTTTTCTACGTTTTCTATGTTGTGAGTTGAAAATCTCTTTTCAATGCATTAAGTATTTCTTTTATACTTACACGTTACTTTGCTGTGAAACTAGAAGCAATGATTTATTACTAATACAATTAATGATAGTTGTTCGATAATGAACCGAAATCATAGTAATTTGCTTAAAGTTTTATCAGGACTTTTCAAAATGGATGCCAGTAGTTTTGAAAACAATGTTTTTAGTAAAAACGAAAATGCAGAAAATGAAGTCTTTATTTTGAAATATTATGTTAGAAATAAATAAAACTTAAGATTTCTAACCGCAATTACCTGAACACTAAGAGCATCTTTGCTGATAATGCTGACGATTTCTTTCCTTTTTGCATATATTATTTAAAATGACGTTTGTAGAGGAAATTTTTGTAAGGTGAGTTGGGGGAAGTGCAGCCCTTAAATTGTACCGTTCGACTTTATTAAGCCTAGACATTACAAGACTTGATACAAATTTTTTAATTTTTATTTCGTATGTTACCTGTTTTAGTGTATTTCCCGAGACATGAGCCTATTAAAATCATTGCAAGTAAAAAAGTTTGAAAAAACATTTTAAACTATTGTGCTCTACGGCCGCACTTTGCCAATAAAAGTGGGGCAAGAGCATCACCTGTCTGATTTTTTTTTTTTTTCAAACCTTTTGAGAAAATAAGGTGCAAGTGCAATCAATAGAGTATTTTTTCCTGATTAAAAACGATTTTTTTTTAATTTTAATTTTCACCTATTCATTGGGAAGTTATTACATTTTTCCCAACGAAACCTGTCAATGTAAAATGAAGAACGTTCAAGAAACAATGGATTATTAAACAAAATTATGAAGTTTTTATTTTAGATTAAATAAGGAACATGAAATATAACTTTTATTATGCTAATAAGCTTAAAAAAACAAAAACAAAACTTGCATATCAAGGAATAATCTTTAAAACTTGAATATCAACTTACTTATAAAATATTAACTTAATAATACAAAAGGCAACTATACAACTGACAAAAGGTAACATGTCTTTGGCGAACTTGAACATATTTTTTTGTATAAGTACACTTAGTATAGTAATTAACAATTTAATTTATATTATATTCTGAAAAACGTTACTTGGAATATCAAATTTCCTTTACGATCTGAAGAGGGATTTGGAAGGATTGATGCAATGTCGTCGTCTTGGATCTCGCTAACGTCGTCTCTTGAAGGATAACTAAACACAGTGCTATAATTTCCAGCCACTTTTAACTTTAAAAATTCAATTTCAAGGAAAATATCATCATTTATATTAGTAATTTGTCCTACAAAATGTTTAGTCATCTTTTTTGCAGAAAATCTCACAAGAACCCAGTCGCCTACCTTTCTCTCCGTTGGATGCCTTCCCCACTGAATGATATTTTCTTGCTGTTTTTGCTCTGTGGCAATCATTTCTTCGACTGTCATTTCATCATGTAAATCTTCCCTTAAATTCATATTTTCATTATCGTCACTTTCTTCCTCCTCGAATAATTTCGGAAGAATTACAAATTAATTACATTGCTTCATTAAATCGTTGCGAACAAATTATATCTGTCATAAAATAACATTGCCAGATTAATGGGAAAGTGCAGCCCCAAAAAATTCGAGGCTGCACTTGCCCCTTTTTTTCGGGCCGCACTATCCCAGTTGTATAATTTTCTGGGGCAAGTGCAGCCCTAAAATTAATTGATTTTAAAGTAAAAAATAATAAATCTCAGCTTTAAAAGTACGAAAAGCAGACATGAAATAGTTGTACTTACGTTTTGGAAGTACGAAAAAGTGAGAACAACAACAGAAGGAACGATGATTTCTCGAACCATAACAACATGGCACTGTAGTGGGAATGAGAAAAGTTAGAAAACGAGGGAGGGAGTAGAGTTACTATTCAAGTAGCGCGATCTAACGCACGCAGTGCAAAGTAATAACGTTTACCAAGCTACCCAGATGACAGCAGCCTTGCAGATATTCCCGGTTTTTGATTATTAACCTAAGCCGCACTTGCCCCAAGACCGCACTTACCCCAACTGACCTTACTTGTTTATTTAGAAAAAAAAATCAGAAATTTCTTTGTTTCATCTCATATCGTAAGTCATGTCGACTCTGAAAGTAATGGTGGAAGTTTTACAACTTTATTGAGGGGCTTGTAAATTCTCTATAACACACAATTTTAAACAATTACATTCGGGATTTATTTGTGAATATTTAAAGACTTCGAGATGCTTACGGGATAAAATTATGTAATAGCTTTGAAAAAACATGCTGCCCCCTCATTCGAAAGTAGAAAAAAAAAAAAATATAAGCAGTTTCTTCCGTTTATAAAATTGCATGAAATCAGATTACTCAGAAAATAAACAAAAAGTTTAAACCTGCATGCAAGTTTTGAAAATTTTGACATGAAAACGATAATACTTCTTTTCAATTAAAGTTTTAAGATAGTCCTGAACATGGCGGCTCCACAATTTTTAAATGCGAATTTGAAATCAAGGCTCTGTTTCAAAAATGAAATCCAAGATTTCGTGCTGGGCTTTACTTCCCACAATTATTTTTAAATTTAAATTTCACAATTATGTTGAAAAGTTTAGAAATGATATAAAATAGTTTCGGCTACCCCTGTTAATAAACATGGAAGGCTGTCAAACGCAGGAAATGTAACTCAAAAATTAGAATGGCGTTATTGAAATGACGAAAAAACACCTGAAGGTTTTAGTCACAATTAAACTTTTGATAAGGAAATAATAGAACATTATTATTTTTTATCGAATATTAAAGTATAGAGACAATATTTGACGCACTATATTGCCCCAAACATGCTAAGCATACAGCAGCGGTATGAAAACTGTTTCTGAGGTTAGAATAAATGATAAGTTAGAATAAATGACTTAATTAAAGCGCAATATATAAACTGAGAGCGTTACAGTTAGTAGAACCTATAACATTGCGGGAAGAAATCGAAAATGTAGCTCAAGTTTTCTAATGAAGCAGATTTTAATTGTTCTCTCAAATGAAATATACTGCGTGTAAAATGAGCAAATAGAATAAATTTTTATGAAAAAATAAAGAGATAACTTGCGTATAGTTTTTTTCTTTTTATTAGCTAGAGAAAATTTTCCTACAAAACTGTTAGACTTTTTGTGATGTAATTTAAAGTTTCACTAAATTTCATGCACTTTCACTGCATTTTCGCTTGAATACTTCTCTACGTAAAGCATATCAAAAATATTAGGTTGATGTAAATCGTACTGCAGAAGCTCATCAGCAAAAGTATCTGCTGTTGAAGATTTATATTGAATAACAAAATTGGCCAGTTACGCTAAAATTATCTCTTGAGCAATATTGCTCACCGACCGTTGAGCAATATAATCATTGCGAACATATGCATAAAACCTTCAAAATGTATGAAGTGATTTCATGCAAAATGCATAAGAGTTGTACGTACATTTACGTACAACTGGTGCAGGTAATTTAATATTAAGAACCAGCAGACATCTTCAGATCTGCATTTCTATCATCGTCCCCCACTCCCTCTTCAAATTAGCCTGAGAATGGCAAGCATGCTTGATATGTGGAAAACATCGTTGCTTAAGAAAGAGTTTTATTTCATTTACATTCGATTAGTTACATTCGTTTCTGCTTTCTGAATTTTGTGGTGGATATTAAGAAAATAATTTTGTTTTTATTTTGCGGTTAGGCTCATAGCAAATCGAAGTACAAAAGCTGAACCATATAATTTGGTTGTTTGCGCTGATTTAATGACAGTGTTTTCACTCATTTAACAACAAAATGTACGCAACAAATGCATTGGAGGCATTAATCCCTACATACAAAACTCTGCACTGTGCTTTTTTAAATCATATTTTTAAAAAATTACAGTATATTGTGCAAGAAAATATACAAAAAAAAAAAAAAAAAAATCTGCTTTTGCTAAACAAGCTGAGCAAGATTCTGCTAAACAAGATACCGCGTCTCTTTTTTCCCTTTTTCCCTCAAGAAAAAAAAAACGTGATCTGAATCCCAATTTTGCTAAAGTACATTCAGTTTTTAGCAATCATTTTAGAACGTAATTATAGCAGTAAATTACGGGCTAATTTAATGTATCTGCTATTAAATCCTTCCTTAAACAAAACCGTAATTTATTTCTCTCCGAACAATTTTCATAAACACTTCCAAAGTAATTCCTCAGATTAAGTTTATGAAGCAGTCGGAAGACGATACTTTTACATGAAGTAAGCCTTTCGTGTAGCTGCAAAAGAAGAATATCCGAAAAAGTTTTTTTTTAGTTATTATTTATCACAAAAATTTAATCTTCGTAAGAAATTCTCTATAAATGAAATTCAGTTACAACAGTCTTCGTTATACGTTTGGGTTGTGAGTTCTACATTTTAAGATGTATTTTATCAATGTCAATTGAATAAAAAAAGAATTCATTTGAATAATGAATGTATTTGTATTATTTGAATCACAAATTATGTTTTTTTGCTATCACGAATTGTGGTAGGACCTTATTCATTGGGCTTCTTGTTTCTTTAAATGGAATGGAATGGAAATAGCTAAGAAAATCCACCCCACCCCCCTCCGCGCCGCATTATGACTGGTGATTTTCTAGAATATGTAACTCCAGGCATATCCAAAAGGGGAGGGGGGGAGGGGGTGATTAGAATGCAATAATAAAAATAAAGATTTCAGGACCTATAGCCAGTTAAGGACCTATAATACAGTTAATATGAAGTTTATTTACAGCGCATTGCGTTATGTTTTGTACTTTTATTTCTTATCAATCTCAAATGATGAGAATTAGTAATCTGGGAATTTTGCATTTAGATGAAGTTTGAGGTTCATCTATACAGGTGTTTTTTCCCAGAAAAACGTAATTTCACACAAAAAAACTGTTTTTTAATGTAAAATCTGCTTGAGTAAAAATTGACGAAAACCAAACCACAGGCAATTTGTAACTATGAAGACGAAAATTTCACTCTCCAAATACATATGAAAAGCAACGATCATCATGCTAATCTGAAAAATCAGAGCAACATCAATTTTAGTCAAGTGAGGATAATAGGCAGTTCATGATTGCTCAAATAAAAAAAATCACAAATTTATTACAGATAAAATACTCTTTGCTGTCTGGTCATTATTGTCAAGCTTAACTTATACCATTAATGTACTCACTTACAAAAGTTCGGCACGGATCTGTGAATTTATCACTCATTCTTTTCCTGAATTGATTTCTGATAAAAGATTTGTGTGATTACGCATTTTAATGCGTAAATAGTCTAAATTTCATCTGACAGGGGAAAAAAAGCATAAAATTGAAAAGTGCAGCAGCTGAGCTCTAGTGAGCTCCGACTTAAATAAAGCTTTGACTCTACCTCTGCAACAAATTGCAGGTCCTCCAGTTTATAATGGTTTCTTTCCTTTCAAAATTCTGTTCCCATGCTTAACTTTGGGAAGTGAATCCATTGTGATTGATACAAGCTTACCTAAGCAACACTAAAAGGACCTGACGATGATATCATGCGTGACATGATGTACGTTGGAAAACGTGCCTAAAATAATAGTTTAAAAAAGACGACACACTTCTGTCGAGTTATTAATAAACTAGCTGCATCGCCCGGCTTTGTACAATCTACCTCGAAAATAAAATTTATGTCATGTGACGCGTGTTCAACAATAAGGCTCGAACGAAAATAATAATAATCAGTAACATTTTATGCCAGATTGCGGAAAAATAGTCAAAAAGGAAACATTTTAAATCCACCTATTACAGAAAAAAAACTCGAAACAAATGCCAGAATTTTATTTGTTCATATTCGCGAAAACAAAATGGCAACATATCTTTCTTCTCAATGATTATCCTTATGCAACGTATTTTAATGAAAGCATTGTTGTGGAAAGTTAAGAAGAAGTACTGAATAATAATTTGAATGGAGAAAAATAAGGATTTTATGTCGAAATCTAAGTATCCTAATTAATAATTTTTAATTGATGTCTCCGGTAATTCTTATAGGATTATTATGTTAAAGAGTTAAACATAAAAGCGGGAAAATGACGAATCTATCGGTACCCGGGGTAGAAAAAAAACTGTTTTTTTGTTTTTTTGAAACAAAAAAATGTTTTTTGGTTTAAACACTATTTACAAGAATATTGATTTTATTTTTTAAAAGTCACTAATATTTAATGAACTAATTGTAATGAATGTTTAATATTAACGTTTGAACCTAATTACTTGGTTAATTACATAATTAAAAGTAAAATCTCGTAATTTCATTTCCTCATAAGTTGAGCTTTCTATAGGAGAAATATAGTTTTAAAATCTGTAACTATTAAAAAATACCCTAAATTTGATAAATAGCCCTTGGCATAAAAGAATATTCAAAGAAGGTATTTACTGTGAGAGTTAAGACATAGTTATAAATAACCAAGAAAAAATATTGTAAATCAATTTCCTCATAATTATATAGCTTTTTACGAAAATATATAACTAAAAGTGAAATTGAAAAGTATTCTGAGCATATAGAAAGTATTTTACAGTATCTACAAATAAATCACAAGTATGAGATACATTTCACAATTTTAAAATTGAAAAAAAAAACAACACATATTTTGTTTACAGATTAAAAAAAAGTTTTTTGTTTACAGATTAAAAAAAAAAAGTTATGGACCAAGTAATAATTTACGTAATGTATCATAGCGAAGACCTTTAAAATAGGACTAATGGGTTTTAAGAAAACCATTACGTTTTTCATTGTCGACATAATTTCTCCTGGTTTAATGCACTTAGGAATACAATTTATTTATTTTTTAATAATTTTAATTCAAAGCCTCAAATAAAAAGACAAGTTCTGAAGTTTTTTCCCGATCGCAATGTATTCCTTATTTTTTACAATACAAATCAGAATAATGCAACTTTTCTTTTAACACATCTCAATAGTAAAGACATACTAAAAATCAGCGTTTATTTATTCTTCTACATATCATTCATACATCATTCTTTTACTGTACTGGGATTAAAAATGTTTTTCAAAAGGTGAAAATTTGACATTGAATTTCGTTAGAAGAGCACACAGTTATATAAAAATATTTTCTGCTTTCCAAATATTTTTTTCACCTTGCTCTAATTGCATCGTATCGAGAATTCCAAAAAATGAGCGAGTTTTTTTTTTCTCTTGTCATTTAAACATTCTACAGAGCTTATATTTATATATGCTACAGATTGCTTAATTTATCTCTATGAATCTTAAGTATTTAAGCAAAATTGGTAGTAAAATGAAGTTTTGGCTGACATTTGGTTTTGGGGCTATTTTAAAATGCGAGAGAGAAATAAAAGAAAAACAATTGAATCCCTCAACAAACTACTTGGATTTTTTCTCTAATTTTAGGACACCATAGTTGGACTGCCATTTATTTAAGTACCTAATAAGAAAAGTTGCATTGATTTAAGAAAGAAAAGAAAAACTATTGAGTAAATGTGCACTACATTAAAAAAAAAAAAAAAAAAAAGTCTGCAAAGTTATGAATTTGTAAATTCTCTCTAAAGCTTAGCTGGTTACTTTGCTTTCATTGGAATTTACATCTTCCACTCATACGTAAAATTTACAGAGACAACCACAAACCAATATGGTTTAAACCAAACAACCCTGTCGGTACCTGGTTCGATAATCAGTTCACTGGCGTTCTGGAGGAGTAACTTGAACATAGATGCATACATACATAGATAGATAGATAGATACATACTATGTATGTATAGATAGATGCATACTATGTATGTATCTATGTATCTCAGTGTTTTATTTTTTAAGATTTTTTCAAAAACATCACTTTATTTTACCATTTACCTGTTTACTCTCTTGCATAATCAGATCAAAATATAATTTAAAATGAAATATATACCGTTGAGCGGTAAATTATAAACAACTAAAATATGGGTTAAACTTGTACAGATTGCAATAATTTTCAGGTTATGAGTCGGTGTTACTAGACCCACTTTTCACCTGTATTTTTTTTTTAATTGTGTCCTTGTAGTGTCCTTGTCTGTGTCTGTGACCCTATCTTTGTATCTGTATTTTTTATTGTTAGTTTCAGAATTATTATGTTGCTATAATTGGTTTTACAGATATTAACTGTTTAATTATTTTTCATCGATCATCGGAAAGGAGAGAAAGATAAAATACTGTCAGTTATTCATTCGGTATTTTTGACTGCTTACTGCAAAATTGTCACTACATATCCCTTGACATTCTAAGTTTTCAAAATATCATGTCGTATATTCATCAAAAAGTTTTCATTCAAAATTTCAAAAAACAGGGGGGGGGGGAATGTTATATTTCCAAAAGCAGCATGCCTTATTTTTACCAAATTCGTAACTTTTTCTAAAAACAAAAACAATCTTTTCTTATTATTTTAAAAACAATATAGTTCCACTTGTTTATAACAAACCAGCGTTATACATGTACGTTCGGCCATTTCTTATTTTTACTGTCTGATTAAATGTTGTTGTAATTTATCGTAGTTGCAATTTATGCTATCTTAAATAATTTATACGTTTAATTCCTTGTAACAATTTACGGCTGACTTGATCGTTATATTTTTATCGGCCTACTAAAAATTATATACATAAAAAATAAATACTAAACAACATCAGGTCGGAAACTAATATATATCATTTCATCGCAATTTTAAACTGAACAAAATAACGCAACAATTATTTTCTGAATGTATTAAAACAAATAGTTTCTTCTTCAAACTATCATTTTTTACTCTTTTGGATAATATTAGCATTTTCTTTTCCTTTAAAAGAAAAACAAGCATTACATAAAACTCCCACAAAAATTCTATTCCCTCCATTGTCTACATAAACGTATAGATTGCGTCACGGCCTCTTGGTTACTTGGTCGTATCTCTGTCTTGATCACCGGGTGTTTTTACAAAAGAAGAGACTTCAACTTTTGTTGAACTTCAAAATTACTGCTCATATTTTTCCCAGTATAGGCTCAATCAAGTACTACAAGGTATCCCACCTGCAAAAAATAACACTGGTTGCAGACCCAAGCGAGCTTTGTCCCTGAAAAGTCGGTTTCAGGCGATCAATAGAGATTGCCCCTCAGCTCGGGTAAACAGAAGAGGAAATATGTAGCACGTAGTATGTTTAGCTTAGGGAAGTGGATTTAAAATTCGTATCCGAAAATGCGCAATAATATTGACTGGCTGGATGCTTTTTCTTAGTTTTTTGTTTTCTATGTAAAGATATGGATTAAGTTCAAACTGTTTTTGAAACTTCTTATTCAATATTTCGAAAGAAAAACAATGTTTTTAAAGAAATTTAAATCTTGAAATTATTTTTAAAGCAAAAAACTATTGAGTTTTACGAAACTTACGAAAATATTTTTTACGTGAACAGCTACCTCACAAGAAATATCTTTGTTCGCTTCCAAACAACTAGCCATTTAATGAACATAGCAAGGTTTTCAATTTCGATTACAGCAAGGGTTCCCAAAGGTTTCCGATTCGCGGCACCCTCTGAGGACTTTTTCACGCCACTGTGTCTCTGTTATATACATATAAATTGATACCATGTCCATCTTGCTTATCCCCACGAGTGTTTCAATTAGTACAAGCTAGGTGGACAAAAGTCATGTTCAAAATTCTAAATTTTGGTATTGAGATGATGCAAACAATAAACCAAAACATGATACCTAATTATTTGCTTATGTATAACTCCCTTCCGTCACGTGAGTAATAAGGTTCAAAGATCCGTTTGTAATTGAATAAATCAGTTGAGTTCCAGTCATTATTTCATCACACAAAATTAAAGCGTTCCTATATGATTTTATTGTTTAAGATGGATATTTTCTATACTATTAAGTGTTTTTTTCCCTAATTTAATTAATCTATCTGATAGTTAAAGAATATCAAAAAAAAAATTATAAGAAATAACGATTTATTTTTTGCCTGTTTCAAAACATTCAAATGATGACAATAACTTGTACCCATTCCATTAATAATAAGACATATTATAGTCAGCACACTCGAGTACAAGATATTTGTTTTACCCAAAGCTTTGGGTGCTTCAATAATTCTTTAAAGAAATCCCTACTCGAAAGAAAGTATTCTAAAGAAAAAAATTGTAGAACTAGAGTGTGCTGACTATAATACGCCTTAATAATAATGGGAAAAGTGCAGCTATCATACACAGAAAATTTGGCCCGGGTACAAATGGGTAAAATCATTATCATCACTTAAAAGGTTTTAAAAAAGCAAAAACTCCTTCGTTTATCTTCAAAAAATTTTAATATCGTTTAATTATCAAATAGAGTAATTGAACTAGTATGTTGTGGCCATCACGAAACTTTCTTCTATATTTTTCCTTTTTCTGATCCCTCCCCATGCTTGTCGAGGAAGCAATATTCCTAACAAAAACAAAATTACACATGCAAAAACTTGACGACCATCCCAATTCGGAACTCCAGCGCTCGAATACGCTACCTTGCGGTGATTTACAAAACTGCAAATGAAGCGTTCCACGTGTGTCTGTTGACGTAAACACAGGCAGTTTGTTCTGAGTATTTATTAACGCAATCGACGTGTCTTAGTTTGCTTTCAGCTACAGAAATTAATTCGTCACTTAGTAGTATTCTCGAGCTTCTCAAAATAATGTTAGTTTTCATTATTTCCTTAATAATTGGTAAAAGCGAAAATACTGGATTAACAAACTTGGATAACGTTATACAAGGTAAAAAATTTTATTGTTTTGTATGAATTCGTAAGAATATGGGTTTTTTTTTAATCTTAAATTAATTAAACTTACCATATTTTACAGCAGCATTTAGTTGGAATGGACAGGATGCAAAATATTTTCTTTAATATATTATCGTAGAACAAAATGAATAACCGAGAAAGAATTTACTTTATTCCTTTTATTCTCAGCTGAAAGGTATCGCCAAATTTGTTTAGGGTTATATAGTTTTGGTATTGTGCGAGCAAAGTAGCCTTGGCGAGATTTCGCGTTTTTAGTTAAACCATTTTTAATTTTTATCATGAGTGGAATAAAATGGTAGTAAGATTACAGAATTCGATAAGTGAAAGGAAATAATGGTCAATCAACTGAAAAGAAAACTACCACCATATATCCGTGAGAATTTTGTTGATGATTTGCATAACATGACACAATTAAATCGTAACTCAGAAATTAGAAAAATCGAAACAGAAAATTTTTAAATGAACCGATTCGGGAATTCGAGAGAAATAACTCAGCTACAAATGGAAAACAAGTGCTAGCCAAAACAAAGCAAAGAAGTATCATCTTCTTTTGGTAATAATTTGTAATGTCATATTAAATTTTCTAGAATTAATTGTTATTCTTGTCAGGCCACAATTATTATTTAGTTTTATCAAGAATTGATAAATATCGAATTCAACATCGTGAAAATGGCTGCTTAGAACTATGAACTACGTACTTTGCATTAATGTTTGACGTTTAGTAATGCTTCTTGAATTCTGATTTCTTTCTACGTGGGCCAGAATATCCACAAGACTTCGAAAATTAATTTAAAAAGAATAAAGCGAAAAAATCATACGTACGAACAAAAATCACAACACTTTTAGCATTTTCTTCGTTACCATGTGCGTTTGTTTTAGTTTTCAATTCCGCCATTAGACAGTGACTTCAGTGCCCCCTATAGTTCGTTGGAGTTGCGAATGTATGAATTATTGTAAAAACAAAACAAAGAGCGAAAATGGAAAATTACTTTAAAAGCCTTACTTGAATTAATTACAAATATTTTATTTATTAACAAACATAAGATGGCAACAGTTAAAAATTTTAAATCATTGAGATAATATTTCCGATCATTTCCATACAATTAAAATCACGAGAAATACGCAGACGACAATCTATTACGATTTATCTTTCTTATTGTTGCATTAATAAAACTATTTTTATTCGCAAAAAAAAAAAAAAAAAAAAAAAATCAACACCTCTTGGAGCGATTGGAGTCAAAATTGAACCAAAGCCTGTTTACGTATGGATTCACATATATTCCAAATTTCAACCAGAACGTAGCATTACTTCTTGAGATAGGGCACTCACAATGGAAAAAAAGAACGAGCGATTGCGCTACCCCCTTTTTAGCTGTTGACACCAAAATAAAATCAGCTTTTATACCCACTAAGGGCTACTTGTCAAAAAATTTTTGTTTGATTCCGTTAGTTATTTCTTGAGATGCAGCAGTCACAATTCACGACAAAAAACGTTCTATAACTCAACCCCCGTTTGAGCTATTGACACCAAAAATGAATCAGCACCTGCTCCAGTTAGGGGCAACATATGGACCAAATTTTGTTTGATTCCGCCAGTTATTTCCTGAGGAATAGCAAGCACGCGTAACTCAAAAAACGTCCCATTGCTCCACCCCCCTTGGAGGAATTCGCGCCAAAAACCAATGGGCACAAGTTCACATAGGGGCACATATGTGTACCAAATTTCGTTCAATTTCATGCGGTAGTTTTTGCTGTAGAGCGGCCACAAAAAACTGGTCACACACAGACGTGACACACACACACACACACACACACACACACACAGAGAGAGAGAGAAATTTTCCAAAAATAGTCGAAATGGACTCAGCACACCTTAAAACGTTCGAATCCGTCAAAACTCGAAATTCGAAAATTTGCACGAATCCAATACTTTCTTCTATATATTAGATATAGAAGAAAGTAAAAAGGGAAAAAAAGCACTTACCAGTAGAAATAATATCCATCTTAAATCATGTGAATTTAGGAACAGTTTAATTTTGTGTGATGAATTGATGAGTTCTGAACTTGACTTTTGTCCAGCTGACAGGTTAAGTCTCAGAATTAAAAACAATCGCTTTCATAAAGAGTTGTGACAATCGAATAAAGTTTTTCTTCTTGGTACAAAAAATATACCGTGTTAATCCTTTCTCTGCCTATCCCGCGATTTCCACAAACAACGTAGAAGTAACGAAATTTGCTCAAACTGCAATTTTCACGGGCATGACGCAATTTTAAACCCTAATTTTAAGACCTTTTATCGCTGAAATGTCTAATGTATTTTATGAAAAAGGATTTGTATTGACCGCATGTTCAGTTTGCAAGCCATATACCTCCTGTACTAATGAAGAGTGGCAGAGGGAGCTTAAACGGTAAGGAGTCAGACTCGTAACCGAAGGATCCCGGGTTCAATGCCAGCCGGATAGAAGCTCCACTATGTTCGTTAATGGTGACTGGGCCACGTTAAATATGACGTGATCACAAAGTCATTCAGGTAAATAAATATTTCTGGGGTGCAAGACCAGGGAGTGTTCGTCTTCTGGTGTGGCTCAAAAAACAGAGCTGTCTTCAGCACCCCATCCAACAGGTAAAAGCAGAAATAGTGGTAAGTACGTGGAATCCTGGCGCGTGATGTGATGTTAACAAAGAAATTGTTTCACTAAAAACGTGTTGTGCTCAAAAAATTGGAAGAAAATTGTTATGAGATTGATGGAATTTGTCATAAAAAACGCGAAGTTGAACTTTTCCTTGAATTTTGTTATAAGATTTAACATACTAAGCATAATTTCTAAATGTAATTGCTGTAAATTTAGTACATCAATTGGTTTTGTATACATAAAAATACTTATATTTTTAAGCGGTTAATTTAATGGTGTTCAATTTTACTTCCGGTAAATTTCTTCTGTTTGCATTTGTAAACGACTGACAAACAAACCTGAAATTGTTTAAACTGTAGGAAATAGAAATTTATAATAGCAGAGATATTTGTGCAAATGAAATGATTTTGTTTTAAATCTGCCATTCAAATCATTTCTCGAAAAAAAAACAGGAAAATGGAATTAAACTTACAAAACTTATGCATTGAAAATTGCGATCATCGAAAATAATGTCATTACGATTTTTGTATTACGCGCGTCATAACTCTTAAAAATGGTCCTAGAACTCTCCTTTACGATCGGTAAACCTCTTCATAATTTCGTTCTAATTGTGAAGAAAAAAAAGTGTTAAGTACGATCGGAAAAGAAATAAACTTCTTCTAAGGTGATCCGATGACAACTGTTTCTGTTGATCGTTAGAAACGTTAACCTTTTTAAATCGAATAGTTTAAGCTTCAGATTTCATCTGATGAAGTATTTTTATGGATTTCTAAGCGACATTTTGTTCTTACGCTTAGCTAGAAGAAGCTTCACATATTCATAGTATGATTGTTTTTTTAAACGCACTTTTATATTCAGGTTTTGTTAATGCTTCACTGTGACCACAGACACTATAACATAGATTTATCGCTAAAATTTGTTCATAGGAAGTAAGCGAGTTAAAATTAGAATTTATTATCCTAATTTTCGTTTGGACTCATAATGGTTTTATTAAGTTGAAAAAAGTGCAAAATTTTTAAAAGCATTAAGCAAAAGTGAGAGAAATTCAAATATTCAATTTCATTACAAATAAGTTTAATACAATACAGACTGTCTAGAAAAGAACACATGTTTTCAATGTTTGATATTCGTAAAATAATAAAGATGTACAAATCAATGGAATTTATGTCTTGAATAAGCAATTATAAATTTTCTCTATATTAGAAAGAAGAGAGTGGCCTTCTTTCAAAACAAAATAACTATTCTGTTTTGAAACATCTTGTTTTTTATGAAAGTAGATGGTACTTCTTTTAGTTACTCATTCGTATGTCTCCGAGAATGTCCATTTCAAAAGATGGAGAGAATGGGGTTTTTAAGACACACGGATCAACAATACAATAGTAAATGAATTTTTCGTTGGGGTTCGTCAACAAACGATGTCAGGTTTTAAATGGGAAAGGAAGTTCCTGAAATTTTGACCGTTCGTGACAACGAGAGAGAGAAGACCGCAAGAAGTGGGACATCATATATTTTCCAAGAAATATACCTAAGAAAAACAGCAACTGCTGACAGGTAAGGTGAAATGTGACGCTTTATGACTGAAGGAGGAGAGGAGTCAAATTTATTGTAAAAAAGTGTGTCATTACTTATCGACAGACCTTCATGAATTTGTTAATGACTTTGTTAACAAGAAGAAATACTATTCGAATATCACCTTAATGAGTTCATACTTTACTTCATTTTGCTATTAATTCTATTATATTCGTTTATAAATGACTAATAAACCAAATGGAGATTCACAAAATTTTAAGGCCTTGAAGTTAATATATATATATATATATATATATATATATATATATATATATATATATATATATATATACTAGAGGACCCGACAGACGTTGTTCTGTTCAAACTTTGTAAATTGAAAAGTTAAAAAATTTCAATAAACTATCAAGTGTTTGAACCATTGTGTTGAAAAAAATAAGTAAAAAAAAATGTTTTAAGCTGCTATGGTGACAGAATGCGGATATTTATTACAACTTGATTTATCTAATGACCACTGAGCAGTTGTTTTATTAACTATTTTTTCTCCCGTGCTTGATGGCTTTTTCCTTCTGCCATACTCAAAAGGTAAAAAGAGTTCTCAGATATTAAGTGTAAAAAACTAACTACGTATGTAGAACAAACGAGGAATCCCGTTGCAACATCCCCCATATGAAAAAGAAATGTAATCGAAAGGATATCGTTTAAAAAAATGATAAAGGTAAAAACAGTTCTGAATAAGCGAAAATCACTCATCCCTCCCCCTCCCGATGTAAAATAAACGCATTCTTCAACTAAAATGACTAAACACTCTTTAAAAACGAAAAGCAATTCTTTGCAATTTGAAATATTTCGCCAAATAAACAAAAAATACAATGAATTACATTACTGTTTGACCACGGATTGTATGGAATTGGCAAACATCCAGTTAAGGCGACTCCATCTGAATGAGGGGAAAAATAAAAATTTTATGCGCATATTCCGCTCATTTGAATGAGACTCTGCTTAAGTTAGAGGCTAACATAAATCTGCAAAATCTGACATCCCTGAAAACTAATAGATGCTTCCATTTCCGCTTGTAAACCGGATGTTTGCCTTCCCATACAATCCGTGGTTAGACAGTAACAGTAGCTTTAAAATGTAAACAAATGATCACGCAATTCTATTGTTTATAACCAAAGTCGCCAAACCACCACGTTACTGTAATCCAGCCGATCAGTGAGTGAAGTCAACTCCGACCGATTAGCGGTCTGATCTTTTGAACGAAAACTTTTAAAACTTCATATATTGCTTAATTTGTTCTTTCCACCAAAGATAAAGATCTTCCACTGCACTGATCTTTTGTGTACAGAACCCCCTGTTGCAATCGACATATCACAGTAGAAAATTTCACTACAAAAAGCAGAGTGGGCTTTCTTATTGTCCTTTGGCAACGGGTTAAATATTTATTTCAGTTCTCGCTCAACAATAGATTAAAATAAATATTAATCATTTGGGAGATATAACCATCCAATGCTTAAATTAATATTTTAATTAAGAAAAACGTTTCCGATTTGATCCATCGCGCTTCGAAACCATGCTTGCCACAACTTAATTACACACAAAAAATTTGGTCAAAATCGGTCCAGCAGTTTAAAAGCCTTATGGTGACAAACTTCCGCACAGAAGATTTTTATATATAACCCGCACAGCGATGCCCGTGCTAAAAATTTAATGGAAGTCCGTTGAATAAAAAGAATTGACGCCCCTCGTCCTATGATGCGAAATGATCGTTTTTCTTTGTATAAAATGCGTACACACCTTTTCAAAAAAAAAACCTATTAATATTTCTTTGGAATTTAAAACTTTTCGTCAAATCATTAAATTAGATTTACAGTTGCTTTAAAACTCTATTTAGCGAGTGAAGCAGTTTTTACTGCAAATTAAAATATTTCGCCAAAAAAACGAAAAGAGACATCAAATAATATCTTTCAAATGTAAAAATAACTCCGCAACTCTATTGTTTATCGCCAAACTCGCCCAGCAACCATGCTATCATAATCCATCCGTCTAACAAAAAAAAAAAAAAAAAAAAACATACCGTGGAGCATTCAAAAATCATCGTCAGAAAAAGAGAAGAAAATGTCGTACATTTCACTCGGATAAAAACAAATCAAAAGTTTCTTTTTTTTTTTCAAAAGAAATCGCCAAAACAATGAATTACATTTACGGTTACTTTGAAACAATACTACTAGACTGAAATGCTCAGCGCCTAACGCGCCAAGCGACCATGCTCCCGGAATCCAGCCCTTTTGCGAGTGAAGCGGATGTTTTTTCTTCGGCAATAATAAATGTTTCGCCAAACAAACAAAAAAATATAAAATCACATTAACAGTAGCTTTCAAATCTTTATATATTTAGAGTTGCGTTGCCGGCTTTGCCCGGTCTACCTTGAGAATAAAAATTGTGTCAAGTGACATATATTCAACAATGAGGCTTAAATAAAAGAAAAAAAAACACCATATAAATTACCCTTCCACAAAATGACGACAGATATTAAAATACTATAGTAAAATAAATATAAATTAAAATATAATTTATATTTTGAATAAATTATATTTTAGATAAACATAAATTAAAATGCGAAAGATGGATTTTAAAAGTGTAACCATGGAAACACGAGAATAAAATGGTTGACAATCTGAATCAAAATGACATCTTTCGAACTTGATTTAAAAACGCTTGTAACCTTTTTACTTCCTTTAACAAAAAAGGAAGTATTGTATTCGCGAAAACATTTTCACCCAAAAATCGGCCTTAATTTCCATTTTGCTCACCCCCGAATGAATGTTGAGTTTTTTTTTTTCAACTCGACCACACGTGGATATGTGCCTAGGAACGTACAGGCACACGAAATATCCATTTTGACAATCCCCGAGTTAATTACAACGAATTTTTTCGCGACGTCTGTATGTACGTATGTACGTGCGTATGTGCGTATGTGTGTATGTATGTCGCATAATTCAAGAACAGAATGTCCTAGAAAGTTGGAATTTGGTACGTAGACTCCTAGTGGGATCTAGTTGTGCACTTTCCATTTTGGTTGTATTCGGATGCTCCAAAGGCGGTCTTTTGTCCCTTTTTGGGGGGAAACCATTGTTAATTTCGATGTAAACTCAAGTGGTGTTATAATTTGGCGGACACTTGGCCAAATATTGCCAGTACTTTGGTCGCCAACTTGGCGACAAATTTGGCGATTTTATTATTTTTTAAAATCTGGTTTCAATTTGGCCACTGTTGGTGATATTTTGAGAGAGTAAACTGTTGAATCACATTAAAACTACCAACAATGAGAAAATGACATTAAATTGGAGTAAAAGGAAGTCATGTGATGCACACATCAGCTCGTTTTCCTTAGAAGACAGAAGCTAAGCTTTCGACCATAGGTCGGAAGAGATCTGGAGTAAAAAATGTCGCTTTTTCTAATGGTGTCAAAAATAAAACTGGGACAATTCCTTCACTTTTTATTAATAGGCACTACTTTCTTCATTAAATCTAAATTTCTGCTAAGCGTGAAAAAGTTCGTGCTAAAAACGCAAATTACTCCCGCCGTAATTAAGTTAGAGCATTGAAACAAATTGTTTAGAACGCGGAGAATTCTACCTTTTTTAACGATATATAATGTTAATATGTGCGAGTACTCACATATTCGAGAATTTATGTGAAATTTGGACCTAAATTGGAATAAAAAAAACTATTTATCGGATTTTTTCAAATTATAGCCTATGTCACTCAGTAAGAAAGCTTTTTTTTTATATAATGAAGAATTTTTTCAAAAATGGTGCAGGGATTTTGGAGATTACTTCGAACATATAAACACACAAAAATCCTCCCTCTCTCTTTATAATATTAGTATAGATGTATTGAGGAAGTGGTTTTATTTTATGTTTAAATTATTTAAATCGTTTTAAACAAACCTTCTGCTGTTAAAAGTATACGAACATCGATGAACAAAAGGCTAGGATTACATCCACCTCAGTAGTACGGGAGTGCAAAAATTCATATTTATAGGCTCACTGCTTTCCGAGGCGGTGCCACAAACAAACAAGCATCTTATTTTATTATTTGAAAGATAAGTTTTCGAAAATATCTGACAGTAATTTTGTATTCATTATAACTATGATATACTGCACTTTGTGGACAATGAATCAATATAAATCATAAATACAAAAGCTTGTATAAAAAGAACTCCGCTACACTGAGTAATCCTGTATTTTGAAGTTTCGATAATGTCGTAGGCAAAATATTTGAAGTCATATATATTTCAAATTACTAGATAAAGCTTTCTAAATTCATTCACACATATTTGACTCTTGGGAACCATGTTATTGATATAATTTTGTCGATTCAGATAGTAAAGCCTGAAATATCGCTCTTAAACGCTTTGTTTTAGGTCTCTGTGGAAAGCATATTTAGCTAATCACAGACGGACAATTTGATTTGCTTTGCGCCGACATTTTGTACAAACTAACTGGTAAACTTTCAATACACACTTATATTTACAAAATCTGCTTATATTTCATCACGCTCTCCTATCTACAACATGAGTCCCTTTAACACAAAGAGAAGCTCTGTTATCAAGTTCATAATTTAAATGCAAAAGCGTCATTAAACCTCCCTTAGGACGTTTGATATTTTGCCCCCCTGTGTAACAGATAAATGCTTGACTTTAGGTTACTATTGAAAATTGCTTCGCATGTCTTCATTTAAATAATAAACGAGATTATTATAGAGAAATGGTTTGAAATCAATTCATTGGGTGTCTGTAAATGTAACTTGGAAAATTAAATACTTTTTTACCGTATTTCTAAAGATAAAAAAAAACCACCTTAAATCATTGAAACATTCAATTTTATTTTTTAAGAAAGCATAAAAATAAGCAAAATAAAATAATTCAAAAGTAATCTCAGTTACGCCTAAACAACCTATTTTATTAACCGACTTCAAAAAAGGAGGTTATGATTTCTTATTGCGGCTTTTTATGTGTGTTTTCGAATTATTCCAACACTACAAGATCGATTTGAAAAAAAAAAATTGTTTGGAAAGGCATATTTCCCAGATGGTCCCATTGTAATTTGGTCTGGATCTGATAAGGGATCTCGGAGAAATCCAAGAAACTTTGAATTTAATACGTCATGATCACGTGGTGTTGCTGTGATCGGTGTATTTTCACACCTAAGGTTTTGGCTTTCTCTTGAACGATATTTAATTATTGCGGCATATGGATGATTAATTTTCTAAACGCTGCGCTGCATGGTAATTTTTTATTATAGGTGTTACTAATGTATTTATTACTGCGTAGCAAAGCAGTAAATTAAATACATTTTGCTACTTTAATAGTTGAATCAATTACCTTGATGTTTTATATACTAATAAATAACTTTATTTAGGCACTAAAATATAAAGTTCTTGATTTAATATTCCAATTTTTAAATATATTTAGTGTTCAATTGAGGGGGAATTGAATACAGAAACCCCTCCCCCACGATTTAATTTATATTCTTTAATAATATACATTATAACTGTGTATGATTCCTGAAGTTTGACCAATATTCTAGATTTACTATTTCAGGATGCCACCAGTTCAATTTGAAATTAGGGTTATATTAATTAGCAGGCTTCAAAAAAAGGAGGAGGTTCTGAACTCGTCGGATTTGTTTTTCCTTCGTACAATGTTCCATAAATACTCGAAGACACCTGTACCCAGGGGCCTGCACAGGGAGGGGGGAGGGACACCTGTTGGCCCGAGCCTGGAGGGGACCCAATATTTTTGTAACTAACGGTGAAATATAGGGGTAAACAATATGAAGAGGGGCCCGGAAAAGTCATTTGTGATGGGCTCCAAAATTTCTGTGCACGTCCCTGCCTGTACCGATAAGGAAAAGTCTTTTTTTGTTTGAAACAGTATAGTTCCTCGGCGGTCGGCGGTCTAATGTTAATCAAGTTCAGGTTTGATGAAATTGAGGGAACTCTTCAAATATCATACTCACATTTAAATCGATTTGTACTTTATTAACTTTGTATATCGTCTCACTTAGTAAACCGGTTTTTATGCTTTTTTATTTTTTTTTGTGGTGGTTTTGTTTAGGGGTGGTCTAACTTAGGTTCCAAATCTTTGATTTACCCTATTTGTTCTTTAGGGAAAGGTTAAGGGTAAAACAATAAATTTCATGCAATTTCCCTCACAAACGATTAAATATAAAACCCATTGTTAAAAAGAAAGGTCATAAAACAAAGGTATGTGTTTTCTTTACCTATAGTGAAAGAAAGTACTAAAAAACATTATTATTAAGAGTAATCATAATGAAAGTTTTTAAGCAAGGATTCTCTGAAGCAAACATAAAACTGATTCTAGTGGAATTTTTTATCTTCATCTGTAGTGGGGCCATGTGAAGAAACATGCAACTTTTATCACGAGTTACATGACACTTATTGCGAAACATAAATTACAATTTACAATATTAAAATTCTAAAATTTACTATTTTACAAATTTAAACTTGGATTTTACTCATTTTTTATTCCTATGCTTGCTTAACTCATACACAAATTTGGAAAATAGTCAGATGCAATAATTAAAAGCATGAATTAATTATGTTTCTCCATAGTTTTGAATTTGAAACTTCCTAATTATTTTAAATTTTTTCCACATTTTAAAAATTTTCAAGACAAATTCACCAGCATAATCTCATTTTGAGCACACGATAACCTTCCCCTTTTCCATGATAGTCTTAAAAAGGGTGGTTTGACTTCCCTTTAATTAAACATATTGATAAAAAATTAAAATTTAAAAAATATAACTGCACAATTAGAAAACCTACATTAAGGTAGAAATTCTACTGTTTACACGGCACTATATAGACTCAAAATACAACAGCTATTCGCTTATTTATTACTACTACTGCCGTAAGCTGCTTTCAGAAGTTTCGAGGTATGAAGCCTGTTTGCAATGAGGAAATAAATTCAAGTGACAATTTGAACAATAGAGAAGCGGTACTAAAAATTCGAGAAGGATTTGGAAATAATATTTATACCAACAGCTTGTGCGTTAGGGATAAAGAACGATTTATATCCGAAATATAGCGGATATATTTCCAAATCCATTTATTAATAATTCAAAATGTTACACTTTCTATAAAACTCTTCCTTTGTTTGTTACAGTATAAGGTACATTATTTTGACTAGCTATATTTCTTTAAATAAATGATTCCATAGCACACTTGATTTTTTAAACTTTGTATTGAAATAGAGTTGTGATTAAAAGATAGATCTAATTTACGAAGTTTGTGTGATGTGGAAATGCTGAGTCTTAAATCAGCTCATAACAATATTTGAATTTCTAAGAAAATTGTACATTTAAACTAAAAAATTTCAATTTACTTTTGTAACAAAATGTTATGGTAAAATAATGTACGTCGTATTATTAAGTCACTTGATTTACCTCAAAATAGTTAAAACCTCAAGGGAAATGTATCATAAACTCATAAATTGTAATTTCTTATATATTACTTTCCAAATCAGTTTTGTATCTTACACTTTACTTCTTGTACAATACAGAATAAGTTATTAATACCGCCTAAACAACTTTTAAGGAATAATTTTGGTAACTTAAAAAATACAAAACTTTCAATGTCGAGAATGTTTAATTCGCAAAACATTTACGGGTCGGCGCGGAATGACCCCGGAGGGGGGGGAAAGCAGTGAAATAGATGAACTGAGAGACATAAACCAATACAATAATGATTTTATCAATTTTAAAAATGTACTTCATCTACTTCCATGAATCTATTCGGTGTAATATTGGGGAGCTGAGTCGATCTCGAAAAAGGATAAAATGCGGGGAAGCTCTAATACTAAAATAAAAATTTTAAATATCCAGCATTCAGCCCCTGGCATTCATTTGAATTCTTAAGCCTTGAATTGAAATTATGTTTTTTGCAATCACGAATTGCTATAGGACCGTACTCGTTAGGTTTCTTGTTTCTGTGAATGGAATGGAATGGAAATAGAAAAGAAATTCGCATCCGTCATTGTATGACTGTTGATTTTCTAGATTAAGTAATAGGAGGCATATAAATATAAAAAAGGAAATGGCAATTAGGATGTGTCAATAAAAATGAAGATATTATACTGAATTTACACCAGTAGACTTATAAAGATTTTATTTACCTATGATAGTTTTGTTTCTTATCAATCTTACATGATGAGAATTATAAATCTGAAAATTTTGTGATTAAACGAAGTTTTGCTTTTAAGTTTATCTATTTATCTATACAGGTATTTTCTCTGGAAAAAAAAAGGTATTTTGCACAACCTCC
Source organism: Uloborus diversus (assembly GCF_026930045.1). Lineage (NCBI taxonomy): Eukaryota > Metazoa > Arthropoda > Arachnida > Araneae > Uloboridae > Uloborus > Uloborus diversus. Next base: position 60,354,984 of record NC_072731.1, on the reverse strand, counting down.
CCGCCCCCGTCTTTTAATGCGAAATCTGCTTGAGTTACACCTTGAATTAAAGCAGGTTATTGGCTCACGTTTGAGTTGGAATATTTTTCCGAAACTACTGCGAAAGGAACCTAGTTCAACTCAGCACCATTTGCCACAAAAAGAAGTGATCATTGTCAAGGTTATACCTCAACTTATCAGAACAACAACATACAATATCGCCCAAGCGGAAAAAGAGTTGCACAAAAAATACACAATTCCTAAAATATCACTGAAGTTTTCAAGTAACAAACTTTGACATTTCATTTCAAGCCGATGAACATTGTATTTGCAACAAGACGATATACAATTTTTCCATGACTAAAAATAAAAAAATCCCTGTTTCAGCAATTCGTTAAAACTGTTAGCTCTTAATGCCAAATACATTACGTTTTTAAATTTATACATTTTTATTTTGAGATATCATAATTAAACGATGCTTATAGTTTCTAGAAATACTCACGCAAAAGAAACGTAAAAAAGTAAAAGGGCGAAAGAAAAATAAAAAGCAAAAGAACGATGTGTAGGAAATTCAAAACATGTTTCCTTGTATTTTCATGACGTAGATATTGAAAGCAACTCTGATTTTCCGAACATCAAGGGAAGCGAATAACGATGTCATATTTCTCAAGCTGTATATTTCGTGCAGATATTGATGCTGTGATTGATATACTCGTGGGGAGATGTATAGAGTAGTTTACTTTAAAAGGTAAAAAAGTTTTGTTTTTTTTAACTTCAAATATTTTGAATACCTTACATGTAAAATAATACGTATTTTTAGATGTATGCTGGTGGAGCACTGTTGATCTTACAAATCCGATATTTTTAAATTCCGTTGATGTGTGGGAAAAGACGCAGTAAATAGATTTCAACAAAATCACTTTTTAATGTATAAAATTCTCAAACGCAAGGGGAAGCAGATCCTTCGCAATGTCTCCATATTTTTAGCAAATGCAAAATATTTGATTTTTAAGACTACATTCCAGTAAGTTTTTCCAGTTAAATTAAGAAGTGGTTTTTGCTAGACTACTTGCTTAACTCAGTTGTAAAAAATAAATAAATAAATGAAAACACCTTTGAGAAATAATGTACATGATGCTTCTCTAATCGTTTTTTTTTTTTTTTTTTTTTTTTTTTTTTTTTTAAGTTTCTTTAAACAATTTCAGCCATAAGTGATGCAAAAAATGTTTAATTAACGAGTTAATTATAAAATTATATGCTTAAAACATTTCAATGGAAGGAAATAAGAGGTATGTGAATTTATTTATTTTACTCAATGATACTATTCTTTAAAATAAGAAAACTTATGCAAGAATAATAGAGTAATTAATTTTAGGCGTTTTTTATTGAAATTTTTAATTCATATTGAACATAGAATAAATAATCTTTCTGATGCCGCTGTTGCAGCAAATTAAAAACTATTTGAATTCTTCTACTGATTGATAGAAAAACAAACGATTAAAAAAATATGTAACTGAAGTTCTAATCCAGAATCGCCGTAATTTTTTACGCGATAAAGAGTGTGATTGCTTTTAAGAAAATAATGATTCAGAAACCAATTACTGTAAAATGAGAGTAATCTAGTTACTAACTAATAAAAAGTTACAAGACAACTAACAAAAATACGTATTACAAAAAATGAAAGAAAATAAATTGAACATTTACCTACTAAAAAGATGCATGATCACAGCAGTGGGATGTAATTTAATTTTTACTGCAGTTTTTACTTTAGTAGCATTTCATAACCTTCAAAAAGCAGTTTTTATATGGTTTTAAAAAAAAATTCATTAGCTTAAATAGCTATAACTGCAGGTGTCTTAAAGTTATGGTAGAACAGAACATTACAACGAAAACATTTTCTATTAACTTGCTAAAAATTATCTTTATTGAATTACTTTGTCGTGATTTTTCCCTTTCACATTGCTATAGTACTCATGGGTATGAGGGAAATATTACAATGCTGACTCATTTTGTGATTTTGTGCCATGAAAGTGGCACACCATTGAAATATGAACTAAATTTTGTGTATGTATTTTGAAGTTAAATACATTTTTTGAAGATGATACAATGACTATAACAGAAAAAAGTAACGCAAGCTCATTTCAGAAGATACTCTTTAGTAAAGAAGATAACAAAGAGTAATGGTTTTGTTCTTGATTATTCCCTTAAACAAATTAATTAGCAGTATGTTATGGAAAATATTTTTTAAAGGCACGATAATGTTTAATACAGTTTGTATTATGTTAATTATGTAAAGTGCTTTATTTATTTTTACAAATATGTTAGAAAATTTTCGTTTTTTTTTCCATTGTGTTTTGATAGCAGTTTTATCTAAAAATACGAAAACATGCTACTCTAAGATAACGGGATCAGCTTTGATAAAATTATAAAGTTAAATTCCTATCATAATGATGCCGACATTTTTATTTTACCAGACTTTAAAAAAAATAGTATTGTTCCCTCGAAGTACAAGGAAAAAGAGGTAATTGAATATTTAAAGCAAATTTTTCAAAACAAACCTTCTAAAATTTTAGTGTTTTTCGTGATTTTTTTTTTTAAACAGGAATGAAATAATTAGAATTTCTTTAAACTTAGAGGGTGCTTTATTAATATTTTGAAGTTTTTTTTTTTTTTTTTTTTTTTTTGTCATTTTAACTTATTTTCCACCAGAATTACTGGCGTTAGAAGTTGTTGACCATGGGCAGTCGCCATCAGAGCTTGTTGCTGGTGGGCATTACCGAGGACACAGTTTTTGTCTGCAATCGTCACAATTTTTCTTTTTCGTAAACAACATACTTCCCAAAAATATGAACCTAATTCTGATCAAAAAAGTTGAAAATTACATGTTTTTGAGGTGTTTGATTACAATGTTATATTTTTCTACCATTTTTTCACATTTCTTACATTAAAATATATTTTTATAATTTTATATTATAATTATTATTTTAATATTATATAATTATTATATAATATTAATATAATAATATTTTAATATTAAAATAATAATTTTATACATAATTATTATATAAAATTATTATTTCATATAATATATAATATTATTTTTGTAATATTATATAAAATTATTATTTTATATAATATATATTAATAGAATATATAATTATTATATAATATTGATATATATATATATATATATAATTATATTATAATAATTATTTTATAATTTTATATTATTAAAATATATAAATTATATATTTTTATAATTTATATTTTAATAATATGATCAAAAAGTTAATCTCATATAGAGTATAATTGAATAAAGAATATTCACACAAATTTTCAGAACGATTGGTCAACAACTCTTTGAGCTAGAAAAAAGTGCTTCGGTCACTTGTCCGGTCTGCTAATTCTATATTAGCTACCAGTTTGTTTCGCACTCTTGGTTTCCGTAAGAGGTTTTCCATCTCCAGCTCAGTCACTTTCCTATGCCGGGCTGATGAGTGCTAATAAGCACGAAACTGCAGTCCTGGGCTGGAAATGACTGAGCTGGCGGTGTATTTCACGTAGAAAAAAGTTGTTTCAAGAAAAACGCATCTGAAAAAAGATACTGTGAACGCTTTCGAACCCTCACAATGCTTATAGCATCGGAACTAATGGGAATTTTTCACTGAACTTTTGGCAACATATTCTTGAATAGTTTTACTAACATTTTATGACCTTAAAAAGGGCGATTTTGACGACTGAGCTGGCGGTGTATTTCACGTAGAAAAAAGTTGTTTCGAGAAAAACGCGTCTGAAAAAAGATACTGTGAACGCTTTCGAACCCTGACAATGCTTATAGCATCGGAACTAATCGGAATTTTTCACTGAACTTTTGGCAACATATTCTTGAATAGTTTTACTAACATTTTATGACCTTAAAAAAGGGCGATTTTTTGACCCATTTAAACTGGATCCCACCCCCCTCCCCCCCCAGAAAATAAAACGTACAAGTCTGTTTAAACGAATGATATTTAAAAAAATCAATTTTATTTAAGGACTTGAACCCCGAGTAATGCTCAAAACCCAAAGTAATTAATCCTTTTAGGCTTAAAAAAATTAAGTAAAGCAGATAAATATTTACACTTTACAAAGCCATGTAACAGCATGTACTTAATGAAATTAAAAAAATACGTATTTTATATATAATTAAAAGCGTTAATCTATTGATTTTAATTTACACAGTCCTGTCTACTTATCTTATTTTTAGTTAGCAAACACAACAAAAGCATTCAGAAATATGTTGGTGCGATGAATTATTCAGAAAATTAATCAGATCGAAAAATAGTGAATGCTCTACAAAAACAATAAAAAAAAATCAATTTCCTTTTCAATAATGGAATGCATTAATATACGTCTAAATCTTCAGTACGCATTTCTGAGAGTGATCAAAACAAATTATTGTTTTCTCTTTATTCAATTTTCATTGTTTATGATCTGAATATTAGGGTTTTGCTGATACGAAGAAAGCCACGGACTGAATGCTCCCATCAAAAGGATATATCTGTGTAATTAATACTTAAAGTGATTTCAGAAGAAATTCATAGAAAATAATAAATTATTTCATCCTAACCGGATGAGAGGCGCATTTGATTTCCTTACGAGTGATTTTTGATGATCATATTCATAGCCATAGAAAGACTTGCTACCATTGGACAAATCTTAAAAGATTTTCCAAGTTATTTTATTTTCGAGACGATAATCGAAGCATAAATAAAGAAAATGAGCCCTAAGCCTATAAACAATCGTAGTTGACCAGCATTTAAGGAAGTTTTTTTTCCATTGGTCACCGTTTGAAAGGAGTTTTTACAGCCGTTTTGTGTTTTAGAAAATTGTTTCTTTACTTAAAAAAAAAAGAATGACTACTATTGCGCATTTGCGCATTCAGTACTAAACTTTTTTGCGTTAACAACACACACACACACACACATAAGCATTAACAACAGCAACATTAGCATTCACAACATTATTAGCATAAAAAATTTGCCATACATTTTTTTTAATTATAATGAAACACTGTGAGGCTATAATACACAGCAGTATAAAAGTAGGTGTTGAAAAATGAAATTTTTTTCTATTCTTTGGTTTGTTTATTGTTAACGAAACATATTTCGAAACTATTGCTAGATTTTTAACGTTTACCTTTCTCTTTGTTACATAATATAACAATAGACTTTTAAATCTAAGTAAAATGCTGTGTTCTATGCTGCCGATTTTTCCTGCTGTAATGATTAGTTATATTTATATAAATTCTGTCATTTTTAGGGAAACAAGAAACAAAAAAAGCGCAAAATACACAAAGACTAATAAAAGGGTCCGGAGTCAAGGATTGTAGCCAAGTGATAATTCCGTGACTCTAAGTTAAGATTTTGTCAAAATGTCAGTCTGTTTTTTCAGGTTTTTATTTATTTAAAATATTCAAAAAGAACGCTAATGAACTGCACTATTTTAAAGGTTATAGCATAACACATAAACAACCATTAGGAGAAAAAGAAATTTATGAAATTGGAAATGATCACAAATGTTATGAAATAAAATATATTGTTTAAAATTTGTAATGATAGAAGTAATAGGTTTTTTATTGTCTTTATATATTCTGAAGGAATTCATTTAATTATTTTTGGTATAAGAAATTTTTAAGTTAGATATGGATTAAAAAACAGTGATTCATTGTAATGGACATGTGTAAGCGCAATAAAATATCATCGTACAAAGAACATTCATTGTGAAAGATGTTTCCAAAAATAACTGAAATAAACAAATATTATTCACAGAGTAATAATTCATAATTACGGTATCTAATTACTTACAGTTGATTAATGATATAATAGCTTAAAAATATCCAATTGAAAAGGTATTGCAATGAAAAATAAAAATAAAAAAAAATTCTGTGAAAAAAAATTGAAAAAAAAAAAAGCAGTGGTGTTAGATTCATCGTCTGGTAAGAAAAAAAAAGAAACAAATTAGTAAATGAAACGAAAAAATAATCAGTAATAATAAACACTGAATTTATCCATGCGACAATAGCAAACGATTATTTCAAGAGTTTTGAGAATGCTATTGGTCGACCTATAACAAATCACGTGATTTACTATCTACCAGTCGTAAAAAGATCTACATTAAAGACACGCAAAGTAAAAACACAAAGCAATCTTGATTCCGTTAAAAGATTTTATGACTTGAAGTTATTTATGACGAAAAAAATACTTTTTAAAGGTTAATACTAAAATCGAATTTAAGAATTATAATATTTTACTGTAGGATATTAAAGAATTAACAACAAATATCATGAAACTCTTTGTTAAAGTTTCAAAATTCTGAGCACTTCCTTCTTACTAAATATCATCACGTGTCAATTTAACTTGGTTTTAACTTTTTCATTGTGTAAAAAGTACCTTTTTTTTTATCAAAAAGCAAAAAAAAGGGAAATGCCAAAAATGTACAAAAAATTATTAAAATCTAAAATGAATCTAACCGTTGGTAACTTTTTTGACATCTAATTATGAATTAAAATCTAAATTAATGTTCCACTTGTTTATTTTTAAGTTACTTTCAATTTGGTTTTTTGTAACGTATCAAAATTGACAAACGCTAAAGTTACTTCAATTTCGCTTTTAAACTTTCTGAAGATATCTAATTAAATGCTTGAATTTTAGCAAAATGTCAAGAATTCTCAGTATCATGTTCCTTCTGTGTTTATTGACGAATTTTCTAGGCTGCTAATAAAAGAGTAATTTGCTGAAACTCAAATTGAACCACTGATTTTATTCTCTTTCTAGTGCGCGGAAGATTTAGTGTAATGTACCCAATAAGTAGCAAACTTCATTATAGCATAAAAACGAAGAAAGATTTTCAACTTTCATTTCACGCTAATCTCTTTTCGCGATTCATAAAATCATGAATAGTTGGATTAATTAAAGTTTCTGGGAAAATCTCGGATATTTTCTTGCTAAATTCATTTTAAACTAAGTAAGTTTTTATTAAAAAAACATTCAGACCTTTCTGCTTTATTGTAAAATGTCGCGGCTGTTTTATTTTGTTGGTGGTAGAGACTCCGTGAATCGATGAACAGCAGGGGAAGTATTTTATTACCCCACTAACATGCAAAGTCAATTACGATTCCAACCGCCCGCCTGCGAAAATCGTAATGAATTTTCACGTGTCGTAACAAAGATCAGCACAAGGATAATAAAAGATAAAATTTAAAGCTTTTTTGAGGACATTAAGTGTGATAAATTCTAGAAATCTGACAATTTGAAATCGCTTTGAATAAGCTTACATTTATTATATTTTATTATTTCATTTTTGAAGTCTCTAAAAAGCTAGGCAAATAAATGACAGTTGTATTAACATTAATCTTGATTATAAATAGTTCATTCAAATTGTTATTTATCTGCATTAAACTTTTTTTCTCCCGTAATTTCATTTTCTTCAGCCTCCTATTATCCGAATGCTAGTGATCTGATGTGTATAAAAATTCTACTTTTAAACAAAAATAATTATTAAAAAAAACATAATAAATAAATAGCTATATGAATCCGAGATAAAATTCTGAAGATTACAGAAATACTCATTTACATTATACTTATATCACCACATAAGTATTAACATAATATTGCGCTTATTTGTACAAAAGAAGCTATAAGAAACTATTATTTTTCCAACTGGAAATTCCTACTGAGCAGTAATATGCGAATATTTTTGAATGATTAAAATAATTCGTGGATTGATGCAGATTTTGAATAACTCTTTTTTTTTCTCTCGATGTCACCTGGCTGTTGCTGGTAATTTCTGTAAAAAGAGCGATGCTTCGCATATTTCTTATCTATAGGTAGAATCCATTGCACATTAATGCCTTATTAAAATATCGTATTCGGTCCAGTTTAACTAGTATGTATAGTTGTCTGATTTATAACTGTAATTCAATGAAAGTGAAGTAGGTTTAATCGGTGTAAGGACGCCCCACCGAAGAAGAAACATTTTTTAAAAAATGCTATGTTACTGAAGAAATAAAAGATAATGCCTCCTACTCTTTTCTCAGTGTATTTCGGCATACTGTGCAAAATAATAATAATAATAATAATAATAATAATAATAATAATAATAATGATTAATAAATAAATAAAAAAAATCAGTGTTGACAAACATAAATCATTTATCATCAAGACATAAATTCACAACTTTGGAGTGCATTATCAGGACAGTTTGCCAATTGACCCCTTTTCATCAGGTTAAATGCCCCACTTGAATTATCATCGCAAAACATATTATAATCAATTAAAACTGTTAGGAACTAAATTACTGCAAGTTATTGCATGGGTAATACAGAAAAAAAAGTTTAATTAACAAAAATATCTTAAAGATCTAAGCATTTTATATATAATGCTGTGAGAGATCAGGTTTTTGATTCATTGTTTGATAAAGAGTTCAGACTCATTAACTGGACTTTCTCTCGTAGATTCTTTCTTCATTCTTCTTCGAGAATTTCTCACATTTTAAACAGCTACGGTTTTCTTTGGGTTTTATTTTGTTTTTATTTTATTATTATTTCTATTAATAGTAGTAGTAGTGTTATTGCTCTTTTCTGTTGCAATTTTCCCCTTTATATTTCTTCTCTTCTGTTAAACTTATGGGAAAGACTCTCTCTTTGGGGAAGATTGCGCATAACTCTTTGTGTAGCTTAAGAGACTACTTTTATTCACATTTTTTGTACTTAGGCAAAAAAATAAAAAATGTCCAAACGCTGTGACATTCCCTTAACAATTGCTACTTTACAGTTGTCTTCCAAAATACTGTAAATAAAATTCAATCTTTTTTTTTCTCAACTCTAGAAAATAATATTTATGTGAGGCACTTCACCTTGTATGCTCATCAATGGGGAAAATAACCTGTAATCTATCGGGGCACATGACCTTTTTCTCCGAAGTTAATCGCCCCACCCCCTTGTGTACCAAGAGCAAGCCAGTATG